>NW_021318615.1:171753-252500 GCF_001605985.2 Dendrobium catenatum | reverse complement strand
GGGGGGGTGCCTTTAAAGGACTATGGGTTCTTACTTTTTTTTTCTTCATTTTTTAATTTTTTCGGCGGAGTTTATATTCTTCGAAAATATTTTCGATGGATTTTAGCCAAAGTTTCACCGAAAATCATTTCTGCGGATTATTTTACGATGGTAAAATGTTTCTAATTCGTATTTTACTGTCGAATAATTTTCTATTGGAAATTCGCTGGAAATGCTTATTTCTGACGGATTTTGGGCATTTCTCAGCAAATTTTGTTCGCGAGTAACACATATTTTTCATGTAGTGAATAACTCAATAATTGCTTTTCGTTTAAGCCGCAAGTCATAGTAAAATGATAACTTGTAATAGGCATCAATATTAAAGAAAATTTATCTTTGATTAAGAGAGCAATAGAACATATATGCTTCCATAATTTAAAGGCTTGAGCAGGTGGTGGTTTCAAGGGGGAGATGTATTTCATTCTATACCACTCAATAATAGATGAATCTGTTGAAGGAAATCTCCATATGAAGGAACAAGTAAAGCTATGATAGAGAGCATCAATAGCAGGAATCCCTAAACCACCATTGATTTTTGATTTACAAATATATTTCCAAGAAATGATATGCATTCTTTTATCAATGGTATTACCATGAACTAAAAATTTCGAATAAAGCTTTTTGATAATCTTATAGAATTTTCTTGGTATAATGGCACCTTTACGACAATATGCGATAGTATTAGAAATGCTAAATTTTAAAATTTGTAACATTCAAGCAAATGATAGGAACTTAACTTTCTAGCCATCAAATCAATAGTAAATCTTACTTAAAAGAGGTTGAAAGTGAACATTTTTTAGCTTGTCCTTGGAAATAGGAAGACCCAGGTAAGTAAAGAATAGATCAATATTGGTGATGCCAAAAATTACATAAGTGTCTTCTAGGTGATCAAAAGTGTTGGTAGAAAACATGATAGAACTTTTGTTAATATTAACCTTAAGAGCTAATGCATCAACAAACTTTTGAAAATAAGATTAAGGTTAGTGACATTCAGAATGTTAGTATTCCTGAAAACAAATAAGTCATCTGCATATAGCAAGTGATTAAGGTTATTTCCAGTTGTTGAAATACCAAAAAATGAATTGTCTTTATTTGATTCAAGATTACAAGAAACATAATCCATAACTATATTGAAATGAAGGGATGAAAGTGGACAACCTTGCCTAAGACCCAAAGATGAATGAAAGTATCCCTCTAGAGACCCATTTATGCAAATGGAGAAATAGTCATCTTCAATACATCCTTCAATCCATTCTAAAAAATATTTTGGGAACCTTTTTTTCCTTATCCTATGAATTAGGAAATCTTTAGAAACTGTAATAAAAGATTTAAGGATATCTAGTTTTGCAGAAAAAGATTTCTCTTATTCTTAAATTCCCTAAGCACCTATGAGGCCAGAATTATTTTATCTAAAGAACACCAGTTGTGGATAAATCCTGCTTGGCTATCATAGATAATAAATGGAAGCACTTTTTTTATCCTATTACTAAATAAACTCATCATTTAAATATTTTAAATAAATTATATTAAATATATTAATTATTTTGATTATGAAATATATTAATAACATATTTTTTCTTTTTTAATATAAATAAAAAACAAGTCATCCATTTATACTATTTTACAGAGGTAGCATGATGGTTCGACGGGCAGCAGGGAGCCAAAGGGCGGGGGTTCGAACCCTGCTTGAGGCAGGTGTGGAGGGCGGGTCTCGCAAGGCAGGTCACAGGTGAGTTAGGCAGGTCGGTGGGCTAGCAGTCCAGCGGGTGAACCAGGGATGCGTGCATGTGAGTCTGGAGCAGGCCAGTGGGTAAAGTGACCCCATGAGGCCGGTGGCTAGCGGGCCAACGAGGGAGGGTACCTGGTTGGCCCATAGGTGAGCTCAGTTGGTCAGGACAGGGGGGGGTGGTGGATGAAATTATGTTTATAACAAAAAATTGCATTCAAAAGAAAGAGTGTTCATCAATAATTTATTGAATGGGCACACTCACTAAAATATAATTGGTGAGGTTATTAGAAGAAGAAGAAGAAGAATAAGATTTATGTTCTCAATCAACGTTTCGAAGAAGAAGATTTATGATCTCAATCAATATTTTGGTAATTTTTCTTCATTCCATATTTTAAACATAATTATTTATCAAGAAAATTAAAATTTAGAAAATCTGACGGAGTTTATATTCTTCGAGGGGAGAGATGTATTTCATTCTATACCACTCAATAATAGATGAATCTGTTGAGGGAAATCTCCATATGAAGGAACAAGTAAAGCTATGATAGAGAGCATCAATAGCAGGAATCCCTAAACCACCATTGATTTTTGATTTACAAATATTTTTCCAAGAAATGATATGCATTCTTTTATCAATGGTATTACCATGAACTAAAAATTTCGAATAAAGCTTTTTGATAATCTTATAGCATTTTCTTGGTATAATGGCACCTTTACGACAATATGCGATAGTATTAGAAATGCTAAATTTTAAAATTTGTAACATTCAAGCAAATGATAGGAACGTAACTTTCTAGCCATCAAATAAATAGTAAATCTTACTTAAAAGAGGTTGAAAGTGAACATTTTTTAGCTTGTCCTTGGAAATAGGAAGACCCAGGTAAGTAAAGAATAGATCAATATTGGTGATGCCAAAAATTACATAAGTGTCTTCTAGGTGATCAAAAGTGTTGGTAGAAAACATGATAGAACTTTTGTTAATATTAACCTTAAGAGCTAATGCATCAACAAACTTTTGAAAATAAGATTAAGGTTAGTGATATTCAGAATGCTAGTATTCCTGAAAACCAATAAGTCATCTGCATATATCAAGTGATTAAGGTTATTTCCAGTTGTTGAAATACCTAAAAATGAATTGTCTTTATTTGATTCAAGATTACAAGAAAGAGAATCCATAACTATACTGAAATGAAGGGATGAAAGCGGACAACCTTGCCTAAGACCCAAAGATGAATGAAAGTATCCCTCTAGAGACCCATTTATGCAAATGGAGAAATAATCATCTTCAATACATCCTTCAATCCATTCTAAAAAATATTTTGGGAACCTTTTTTCCTTATCCTATGAATTAGGAAATCTTTAGAAACTGTAATAAAAGATTTAAGGATATCTAGTTTTGCATAAAAAGATTTATCTTATTCTTAAATTCCCTAAGCACCTATGAGGCCAGAATTATTTTATCTAAAGAACACCAGTTGTGGATAAATCCTGCTTGGCTATCATAGATAATAAATGGAAGCACTTTTTTTATCCTATTAGCAAAAAGTTTATCTATAATTATGTAAAAAAGTGTTGTAAAAAGATATAGGACTACTTTTAGAGATATAAGAAGCATGAGAGCTTTTGGGGATAAGAGTAATTGCTATAAATTTAATAGCTTTTGGAAATTTTCCTGCATTAAAAAAGTTTTTTCACAACATTAATTGTACACTTTTAAGCCTATGATATCCTAGGCTGATTGATGGAATTTAGTAGTGTACCTGTGAAGTCCTAGAGTAGAAGATTTAGGCCAAGCAAAGATCATAACTTAAATTTATTCATTGGAGAAAAGCAAAATCAGATAATCTGTAAGAGAAGAAGGAACCTTCTTACCAAGAGGGAAATCAGAACAATTAACATTTGGAGGCTTTGGGCTGTTAAACAACTTAGAGAAATGATTAACAACAACATCTACAATATCCTTAGGATTGGTGAAATGCCTAAGAGGAGTAGTGATTTCTTTAAGAATGTTATAATTTCTTTGAGATTTGATTTTTGTGCAAAGAAAACCAAGATCTTCTTCCCCACTTATAAACCATTTTTCATTAGCCCTTTGAAAAATCCAGTTAAACCAAATAACTTGAAAAGAATGTAATAAGTTATTATTTTCTTTCAAATTATTGTTCTGAACAAAATCTAAAGGGTTGGATTATAACTTCACAAGGTAGTATAATTTCTTTTCGTTTGAAATCTTTAATTTTTTCCAAAAGAAAGTTATAATTAGACAATTTTTTCTTCTTGATAATAAACTTCAAAGATTGTAGACAAGAGTATGAGGACCCAATAGGAGAGCCGAACGATGGACCATAGAAAGCTTCAACAAAAGATTCATAGAATCCTCCCATCCCAGTCCATAGTTTTTATAAAGAAATATACTAGATTTGATGGTAATCAGATTGGAGAAAATAACCAGCTTGAAAACTATTTAAGAATTAGAATTTATCAAAGCTCTATCCATTATATATGAATCAACTTATCAACTCTTCGATTAAACCAGGTGTAGAAAAGTTCAACAGATGATAAATCAAGAAGACCATAGTAAAAAAATAATAGAGTTAAGCTCCTTCAATCTATTATGGTTTAATCAGTTTCCCCTTGCTTTTCATTTTAAATCCTACAACTGTTAAAATCACCAACAATTATCTAAGGCTGCTTAATAGAAACAACTAGGTCTTTGAGCTGTGTCCATAAAATTTGTCTCTCATAAGAAGTGTTATTCACGTAAATAAAAGAAAGAAGAATGGATGAAGAATGTCCCATGGAAAGGTTCCCGCAAATGATTTGAGGAGAGATTATAGACGAAGAGAAGGAAATGGATGTTGCATCCCTTTTACCCAATCCTCCTAAGAGAAGAGGAATTGCGCGCAATTGTGATAACTATTTTCATTTTCAAACAATTTGTGGGAATTCACAAAATAAGGGTTAGAAATATTAGAACTTAGACATACTTTTTTTTGTGTGGAAAATGTGATAAAGTCTCTATGAGAATATGACTCAAGTTCGATATGTAAATGATTGTGAGCTGGCTTGAATAGCTTGTACTTAAAATTTTCCTAGAGTCACCTAATGCCTCAAGTCACCTAGAATTTAATCTCATACAATGGCCTAATAGTTTGCTCTAGCTCAATTCTCAATACTAAGCCACTAAACTTGCTTGAGTACTTATGAAATCACCTATTTGTAAATAATAATTCTTTAATGAAACTGCTACATGAATAGTCAAAAAGGGATTCTAGCTACAATCATGTATGGTCAATGTCAATCTAAGACTTACAATATGTTTTAACTAATAGTCCCTTCTAAGCAAAACTAGCTCACTATATAGCAATATATATTGGGACCAAAATTTGTAGTTCTATGAAATTATATTATGTGGAAAAATTTCAACTATTGATCATATTTATCACATATAAATATAGGGTCATTATTTTAGAGCATGCATAAATCATGTGATATTATATATTTTGTTAAAACTATATCCCCTAAATATCTCTTAGGTTCTTCTAGATTCTCTCTCTCTCTCTCTCTCTAGAAATTTATGTATCTATATATCTACTTATCTATCATTTTATATGTGTGAATGGTGGGCTTTCATCCATCTTGGGTTGATGATGCTTTACACTCAAGAATGGAGGATCAGCTGTCAGCTCAAGATACTTATGGATTAATGGAAGAAAAAGTTAGTAGATATGTGTGAACATGTGAGCCATGGGTATAAAGAAGATATAATTAAAAATCTATTCACCTAGATTAACTTAGGATACTTTGAGGTATTTTTTTGGAGACCGTCATTCATAATTTAAAGAAGAGAACAAAGGAGATAAGAGAATGGAACAAGGGAAACATGGCGAATATGGTTTAAGTGTGTTTCTTATTTTTGTAAGATAGATATGATGACTCCACTATGAAAGGTAATTTGTACATTATATAAGGATTCACCTTGACTTGATGATAACAAAATCAGGGAAGTTCACTTTTTATATACATAGCTAATTATATTTCTAGATGACATTAAAAAATCCATCTTCTTATAAGAAAATATGTTTTTAAACACATTGAGGTAGCTATGTGGTTTTAAAATGAGCGAGGCCATGGGATTCAAGATTGAAATGTTTTTGAAGTGCATGCAGCTGCAGTGGATGTGATCAATGTTTTGGATTTGGAGAAAATCAAACAGTAAGTGTCAAGTGATGGATATCAAATTTTTTAACTTACAATTAAACTATTTTGTAATTTGCAAAGAATACTAGGGAGCTAAAAGAAATGAGGAGTTGTCATGCGTTATGGACACATGTCACCTCTAGAGTGGTTAAACTAGCATGGGGTTTTAGAGTAGGTGTACTTGTAAGGGATGATGGGAAATTTATTTTGGGTTAACATGATCTAAAAGAATATCAACTTATTTAGGATGATTTGAGGAGGCCTTGTATGGCTAAGTTAATGTGGAAGGATGTTAAGATTGAGTTTAGGAGAATAGCTTATGATGTATAGAAATTTTGGAAGGAAGTAAAGTTCTTGGAATTCTTATTTTTCAATGGAACAATTTCAGGCCAATTTTTCTAAAAAGATAACTAAGGAAATTTGTTAGAGATTAAAGTTTGAAACCTTTTTTGATAGAGATATCCATCAAATTTGATATTTCTTATAAGTTAACATGAATTTTCAAAAAAAAAAAAAAAAAAAAACTTTAATGTTTTTAGCATCCTACTAAAGTCTTTAATGTAAATTCTAGATGGTTGTCTTCTTCATGTAGTGGGTGTTATGTTGGCTTAGTAGAATTTTTATATAAAATCATATAAATATAGCGAATTGGATAGTAAGTTATAGTGGGATAACAAAATCTTGGGGTTATTATCCCTATGAACTTGAGATGCTTAGCCAAGTTTTAAATAGGTGAAGTAGGTCGAGTTGACACTAGTTTTCCCACCCACAATGAGCTCCAAAAAGAAGTATAAAGTCACCTTGTTTGAAAACTTGGTAACGGGTGGGTGAATTAGCTCTTTTAAAACTTTTTGAAATTTAAAAATATTTTTCTTATAAAAAAAACTTTAAATATCCATAAGCAATTAAAATTTTAAGAGATAACTCAAAAATAAGTTTATATATATATACTCACAAAATCCTCTTTCACCCGTATAATCAAAATAAAACAAAAGTGCAATAAAGAAAATTGAAAGTAAAGTAAACTGTAGAAAAACTAAGAAAATCCAAAGCAAGGTTTATTGTGGTTTGGTCGAATCTGCCTACATATATTCCAAAAAAAGGGGGGACAAAGGCCATCCTCTTTGGGTATTGCACTAAATGTGACTCTTTTTTAGCCCATAGCTTGGCAAAGAAGCCCCTCTCATTTAGCCAGGTTGAGAATGATGTTACAAACTCTGAGGAATCTACCTTCTCTTGTCCCCTCATCCTGATGGATATGTCATCTCTCCTTTTCCTTCCTCAGCTTAGTGGAGATGTAAATACCTCATCTCACCTCCTTGGTTAAGTAGAGATGCCATCCCTCCTTTCACCTCCAAACTTGGCAAAGATGCCATCCCTCCTTTCATCTCCTTGCTTCAATAGAGATGTTAGTTCCTAGACTCATCTTTTAGCATGGTTTTTGCTACAAAGATTTTTCTTGCAAGAGCTACTCTCTAAGAGCTCCACAAAAAAATACAAATAGATGACTAAAGGTGTAAGCTAGCCAGAGCAATTGTGTGAATCCCCTCACTCTTCTTTGACTCGCTCAAGGCTCTTCTCCCTATGTAAACCTCTCCTTCTCTCTCCCTTGTTAAGTGTACTCTCTTAAAGCTCTCTTAGTAAAAAGAAAATGATAGTGACTACCTAAAGGCTGTTGCTATAAAGTATAATAAGAGTTTATAAAGAAGGCTACAAAAAACCATAATTTTTAATTTGAAGTCTTCTAATCATACAATATGATGTACATAGTGTATTGTATGATTAGTTTAATCAAATAATAAATTATTTAGGATGATCCAAGTTTATTCAGAAGAAATTTCTGTCAATAATTTCGTATGATCAATGATCATATATTTGTTTGATTAATATATATATATATATATATATTATATAGTTTTAAAAAATATTTAATTATCTTTGGGAATATTTAATTTTTTAAAATTTTGAAATTGAACGCATCATTATGAACAATATATCGCCTCGAAAGACGATCATATCATTCCCTAATGGGTTCAAATTTTAGAATTCTAATTTTATCCGGATTATCATAGTCAAACTCAAAGGGAGAATCACATTTGACCCCGGAGGATCAAAATGGAATCTAATCAATTATTTGACTATTCCAATTTGGATAAAAGGATCATTAATTTTATAATAAAAATCAGGATAATAGAATGATATATCTCTCCAAGGAAAGAGGATATCACTTATTATCAATCATTTGGATATAACGATAATGATCGCTGTATTTATTTTTCCCAAAGAGAATTAATTAAAGGTTTTGAAAAATTAATTTTAAAAATTAATCTTGGGTTACTAAATCTCCTACGAGCGCAAGCCCTCGTAGATAATTACATCGCAGGAAAATTAGAAATTTCCCTACGAAAACTCTCGATTAAAATAGCGGTGTAAATTTTATTTAAGATTTTCAAAGATCGATATCAAAGGAGATTAAGGGTTGGAATTTTCAATCAGGATTGGGTCATATTTGAACATTTATTTCCGGAGTCAAAGGAAGAAGTGTAGGAGGTGTTTTGAGATTCTGAATTACTTCAGAAACACCACAGCCTATCCTAAGTGTTGGGCTCGAATTTGATTGAAAGAGATTTTTAATTTGAGTGGTCAATTTTATTAGAAAATTGGGATTCAATTCCTGGAGGTTAAGGTCTTATGGCCCGAGCTAGCCTCGGAACCTAAGTCTAAATTAGGCACTTGAATTTGGCCCGAACCTAGCTAATGCAGTGTAAATTTGGACTTACCCCGACCTGGATTGGGGAGCCAGCTAAACCACCTAGGCGCTTTAAAATATGAGTCCAGTCTTTTAATGTTGAGTGGTCGGGACGTTGTTTAGAAAATTTTGAGGAGTTGGGGCTGACATCTAGAGCAGATCCTAATTGGCCCCTTTGACTTATGTTGGGTTTGATGCTTAAGCTAAAAATATAATTTAAAGTTTTAGAAGTTTAATTTATTATTAATCTAATGCATGCTAATCAACTCAATTAAATGCTTGAATTTGAATGAGAACTCCCGGCGGTCCCGAGCTTACTTCTTAAATCGTTAGAGTTTCTATGTTGACTTAAAATTTTTTAATTTGATTTAAGTAGAAAAATTTTGTTAAGTCCTTAAGAGCTTAAGATCGAGTTCCAGGCTAAATCAAAGTCGACATGCAAGAATCGCCAAAAAACTATAAAAAGTAGGCAATCCTATATCGCAATCAATACATCAATCAATAAATAAATCAATAGCTCAAATTGAATGTCCTTATGGCAAGTGCCACTTATTATTACATCCAGAAATGTAGAAAAGTAAAGTGGCCGAGCGCCACTGACAACAACCCGGATTCTACTCTTAAGACTTAAGTGATTTGATATTTAGGATTCTTCTCGCTATCCACTTCTTCGCCTTCTCACGAGCATCTTGATTCATCAGTTCCGGATATCCAAATGAAAAGAAACTCCCCCTTGAACGGGGTGTTATCTTTCCTCTTTGGGTACTTAAAGAGTATCCTAACTTGATCTTCCAATTAGAAGAAGACTCTCCCCTTTAGGGGTTCTTCTCCTCTTTGGAATTCAAGTTGGATTTAAACATCCCAACTCAAATCACTTTGAAAATTTACAACCATATCAAATCAAATTTACATTAAGCAAAATGAAAAATCTAGCTAGACTCGATCCTGCAAGGTTATCCTAATAATCAACAGTTATATATAATCCCCAAGCAGTTAATATTTGATCTCAAGCAGTTAATTTATTTGGAATTTAAATGCTCAACAGATTGTAATAAATAAACAAACAATCAATCAATTCTAAGCTAGCAAACATCATGCAGTGAAAACTCAAAAACCCAGCACACAACGGAAAAGTAAACACCGGCCTAGCCTAAAACTAGACTTGGTTGTCCTAGCAAACCATCTAAAGTGTGTGAGTAAGGATGTGTGGTTTGGGTGTGTCGTAAATAGGCCATTTGATTGAAGTTGCTTAAGGTTCTGGTTGGTTGAAAGGATTAAAGGAATTTTTAATTAAAATTTAAGTCTTAATGGCTTAAGATTAATTCTTAATTATTTGTTGGATACCACCTTTGTTTCACACCGGGGCCATGAAGTTTATTTCACCTTCCTTGGGGCTAAGTTAATAGCCTCGTAGGCCTGGGTTACCCAGTGGTACCCGGTATAATTAAGTGTTTTGATTTGATTAAGTTTGAAAGTTAATGAATTTTGATTAAAAGTGTTTGATTGCTGATTTTTAAAGTTTGATTAGTTTAAGTTTTCCATTAATTGATTTGTGGCGTTGTGCCACCAGGCTCGAGGAACCAGCCTCCTTAGGACACTTAACCCCGCAGCCCCGAGTAGTCTAGCCGATAAACCAAATTAATGTAATTGAATTAGAGATTTTAAAAGGTTAAATAATTAATGATTAATCTATTTTAAGGTTTAACACCCCTTAGAATCCATTCGTGGAGTTGTGCCACCTGGCTCAAGGAACCAGCCTCCTTAGGACACTTAGCCCCGCAGCCCGGAGTAGTCCAGCCAATAAACTTCATTTTTAGAATGGTTGTTGTGTTTAAAGGGTTTTTTTGAGCATTTTAAACATTAAACTAACATTTTCTGGAGTTTTAGAGTGATTTTTAGTTTTTAAGAATTTTTGGAATATTTTAATCATTTAATTAAAAGGGTGAAAATTGACTTTTTAATTAAGAGTGTTTTCTATAAAGTTAACATTTTATTAAAATACTAGACCTTACAATGATCAGTTAGATAGCAAGTATGTTTAAATTGGATTTTTTTATATTTTATTACGAAGGTTTGAAGTTTTGAACTAGTTTTGACCTGTAGTTGATCAAAAAGTTGACTTTTTGAATTTGATAGATTTCTGGAATTTTAATATTTTTAATAAATATTAGGCCTTATTATGAGTTGAATGCAAGTGAGTTTGGTCAATTTGGATTTGTCTTGAATTAATTATGAAGGTTTGAAGTTTTAAGTATTTAATGAATTTTTAAAATTACTTAATTATTGGCCCTTTTTATAATTTTGCTCCAAATGAGGTCCCAACTCCTTGAAATCAGCTCCAAAGGTCAGGGATGAGCTAAGAAGAGATTCCCAAGTGTTTGGGAATTTTTTGGAATTTTAAATTATTATTAATTAATTATATTAATATAATATTAATTTTTACTTAAAATTAAATTAAGGATTAATTTACTATCAAGTTAAATTGGTTTTAATTTTTGTTGATTAAGGTTTGAGTTCTGGTCAGTTATAGGTCTTAACCATATTTTTTGAGTTTAAATTTGATTTATTACATTTTATGGAAGGTTTAAGGGCTAATTAAGGGTTTAAGATTTGGAAAATTAATTAAGGGTCTTAATGATTTTAAAAATCAGTGAAACTTTTTCTATGTGTTGGACATGTCACTAAGTTCAAGTGTTCAAAGTTTTGAGTTAAAAGGATATGTATCCTAATTTCTATAATTTCTCTAAGTTTTATAAACATGTCCTTAATTATTGTCCTTAATTATGTCACTAAGTTTGATGGGTTTGAATCAATGTTTTAACTAACCCTTGACTAAGCATGAAAGGAACACACAATAACAATAAATTCCTAGATCTAGGAGAGCCTCAAACTATGTGCAAGTGTGTGTACCCTAAACATGCAAGGATTAATATAAGACTTAATTGACTAGAAAATTAATCAATGAATAATTAACAAATTAATTATTCATTGATTAATGATCACTCCCCATTAATGCTATTCAATCAATCTTAATATAAATTTAAAATTTCAACGGATTTCTCAAAATTTAAATACATATAATTTTAAAATGGTTTTGAAAAAAATATATACTTATATATAGAGAGCTATATATAAAGATATAAGTTTTAAAATAGAATAGTTTAAAAGTATTATTAAAATGATTTTTAATGTTTGAGAGATCCTCTGAATTTTTAAAGTCATTTGAAAATAAATTTTTAATTTTCAAAATATTTAATATAATATTTAAATAAATATTAATTAAATATGTTTACATAAAAAAACTGATTTTTTGGTAATATTTAAATTAATATTTAACTAAATATTAATTAAATATTAAAATTAAATGTTTTAAAATTATTTAAAATACATTAAATATTTTGAAATAATTTTAATTTTGCTTGAAAGATTTTAAAATTCTAAAATTTTGATGTTTTCAAATTAATTTTTGAAATTATAGATAAATTTTAATTAATTTTTAAAGTTTATGTTATTTAAAATTAACTAAAAATTAAATTTAAACTTAATAACAGCTCTGGCGGTGGGCTGTATATGTGGCGCGTTTTGGTTGGGTGGACCAAAACGTGTGGCAATCATTGGCATTCAATGCGCGGCGGCGGCTGGACCCACGCGCTTTCACTAATCCACGTCGACAGTGAATCTCGGCCCTTTGATCCACCGCTGCTCGAGATTAAGGGTTCAGATAAGATCCCGCAATCTGATCTCATGAAAAAGGATCAGACGGCGGGATTTTATCCCGCGGTTCTAGAACAACAGTCTAGATGGCGAAGGACCAGAAAATCACCCGATTGATCAAAGGCCAGTCTGAGAATGCCGCGGTATAGCTTGATCTGGACCGTTGATCTTGCGATCAACGGTCCAGAAAACGCATAACTCATGCACGTTCGGACCTGAAGCCCTGATCGAAAACATGGCTCATTCTCTCGATTAGCTCAACCATTTAACTTGAAATTTTAAACATAAATTACCCTAGTGAAGAGCATTAATGGGGATATATTATTAAGGTTTTAAAAGCGCTTATTGAAAAGCTAATTCGAACTAAGTGAATCTACCTAGGGTTTGAGATTATACCTTATTCAATGGACGGATTAATCCGTTTAAAGGCATGTTGCATTTGTAGGCTGTCCACGCTCCATTTTGTAGAAGACTTCTTGGCTTGAAAGCTCCTAGATCAACGAAAAATCATCTTGGATGGAGATTTGCTTGAGTTCGCCGGAATCCAGTCGCCGGTGAGCTTTGATCGACTGGATCGAGCTGGGGTACGTAGATTGAGGTATGGAATGCTCAAATGAAAATAGTTTGAGCACTGGGAGGGATTGAATGGAGAGATAAGGTTCAAGTGAGAATGAGGCTCAAACGTGAGTTTTGCCCTATTCAAACTTCTCCAGGCAAAAGGGACGGTCTTGATTGATTGGAGAGCATGCTAGGATGTTTCCACATGCCCCTAGAGCAGTTGGAAAGCTGAGGGAAAGGACAGGGGAAGGACATCCTAGTTGGAAAGGCTCTTTGGTCCCCATTTGATCATGGGAGCAATGAGGGCCCTTTGATTTCAATCCAAAGGCTGGAAGTGCATCTAGGAAGGTTCCAGAGAGGGGTTTAAATAGCTGGAATGATTTGAGCTTGAGTGGATTAGCTTAAGGGATTAACTTGACCATATTTAACCCATTTGAATACTTGTTGACCATATTGATTGGTCAATATCCAAGTGGACTGCTGATATGGCATGCTAATAGATCAAATGAGCTGGTGGGAGGCCTTGGAGGGAGGGTTGAGCTAACTTGAGTCAAGCCATTTGGGCAATTAAAGGTTTGTTGACCAAACATTGACTGGTCAACTAACCACTTTGACTACTGAGGTGGCAGCCAAGTGGCCTCAAGGATTGGTTAGACTAAATTAAAACCAAGGCCAAGTGAAGGGATTGAAACTTGAGTTTGATATGGGGGTTTGGAATAGATTTAACCCAACCTTAGAGTTGACTTGGTCAACTCTAATTGGATTTGATTGGCCAACATCCAAAGCATGGTTAGGCCATAATTAGAAGTTGATTTGAAGCTTGAAATGGATTCAATGGATTAAATGGGTTGAAATAACTCATTAAAGCCTTAAGGGAAATTTGAGTCAACCTAGGTTGACTGGGTCAACCAGGTTGACTTAAGGGATGAGTCTGGGTTGGGCAGGTTTGAAACAATATTTAGAGACCATTGGAGGTGGTCCTCAGGTCTGGGGAAGTCAATTCAATCAAAATGCCCATTTTTACCCTTAAGGGCCTGTTTGGTCAACCTAGGTTGACTTGGTCAACCAGGTTGACCCAAGGTCTGGGTTTGGGTCAAACAGGTTTGGTTTGACATTTGAAACTTGCTAGAAGTGGTTGCATTCAATTTGGAGTTCATTTGGTTTGAAATCAATGTTTGAGCCCCTAAGGGGTATTTTGGTCATTTTGACCCCTAGTCAACTGGGGGTCAAAGTGGGTCAACCAAAATATGGTTTAATGTTCAATGAGTCATAATTAAGGGTTTGTACGTAATTAGAGGCTTTGGAGAAAGCTCTAAGGTTAAAATCCACTGAATGACAGGTTTAGTGGCATAGGCTGTAAATATTTGAAGGTTTTACAGCCTTTGAATTTTGGTTTAGATTCCGGGGTAAGAGACCTCAAAATGGGCTCCAATTTGGAGGGTAGCCTCCAGAGACATGTCTTATCACTTTTCAAGTGATAGACTCTGAATCGGAGGTCATTTGATAGGGTTTTGAAGTGTTTGAAAAATCCCTGAAAAAGGCTTTCAGAACAAAGCCTTTAAACTTAGGATTTGAGTGTGGATTTGTGGATTTCAATTAGATTCTAGATTTGATTGATTAAGATTGAGCTATCCAAATCATTTATGATCATTTAGGGTGATCATAAGTGATTGGGTAGGATTAAATTTAAGTTAGAAGCAAGATCAAGGTTTGAACTAAAGTTTGAATATTTGAACTAGATTAAAGTTTGGATTTTGATTGAGGCTTGAATTGAATTGAGATCTAGATTAGCTTGAGATCAAGATTGATCTAAAGTCTGGATTGATTTGATATCTAAATTAATTTTAAGGTCTAGATTGATCTAAGGTCTAGGCAGCTCCTAAAGCCTGAGAAGATCGTATGGTCTGGATCTAGGAGAATCTTAGGGTCTAAAATAAATCCTAAGATCTGAAGTCTAGAAGAGTCCTAGGGTCTAGAGTAGATCCTAAGGTTTAGATTGGTTTGGAAGAATCCTAGGGTCTATAGTAGATCCTAGGGTCTGGAGTCTAGAAGGATCCTAGGATCTAGAATAAATCCTAAGGTCGGGTAAGAGGATCCTAGAGTTTGGATTGGTTTGGAGATTAAATTAATCTGGGGTCAGGATTGGTCCAAGTGACCTCATACAAAAATGAGGTCAACAATATTAGGATAATTAATAAAGTTTAGATCTAAATTGATACGTTAATCCTTGAGACTGAATTAAGAAACTTTAGTTAATGATCATACAGTTTAAACCAATTTGTACATTACGTTTTGTTGAAAATTATAAATTCAAATTTTCTTAATTTATGTAACTTGGATTTGACAATGGAGTTTTTTAATCTTACTGATTGTTAAATATGATGTGATGGTTGTATAATATGATTAGTTATAAATTTGTTTTAATTAAATATTTTAATTAATTTTTATTTGAATAAACCTTACAATACCATATTGATCATACAACATGATTAAAAAAAATTAAAGCATTTAATTTTTCTTCTTACTATGCTTATGTGTATGGTTCCTAAGCCTATATACACTTAATATAAAAATTAACTTAAGAAAAAAGAAAAATTTAGACTGACTTGTGTAGTAACGTTACATTGTCTTTAGCCAATTTTTTAAATCTTTGCATTGGGCAAGCTATACTTGAAATCGTTAGTTGCACATAAAATAAATATACATTATAAAACATAGTAATATAAGAAAATAAGCATCTAATACTATCGCCTTTGTAGTTCTCAAGTCCACGAGCCCAGGCACTAACCGACGTTGTTGTTGAGCCCGACGTTGGCCTATGCCTTGTCGCCGGTCTTCTTGCCTTTGCCGATCCTCTCCTCCTAGCTAGCGGCTTGGAATCATTTGGTTGATTTAAAGAAGCTCTCTAAGATGGTTGCCATAGTGGAAGATCAACAAAAAACTATTTGTTTCTGATGGTGCTGGGCTAGGGCTATACCCTATGCCCTAGCCACTCTTTGCCGACGGTGCTTGACTTCTTCCGCGTGCTAAGGGAAGTTCTTTTACCTTTTCGTTTTCTTTGTTATCAAAATGGCGGTTTGTCTTTCTTCCGATCCTGGTTTTCTGGATGGTTCGGCTAGTCCCCGCTCATTTTTAGAAGCTTTAGTGGGATCTTCTCCTGGTATATTTTCTGATCTTAATCTGTCTTCATTTCATGGTGTTCCTTCTCTTTTGGTGTCTGAAGAGGAGTTTTTTTCTCTTGCCTAACCATTTAAGTTTTCACTTGTTGGCTTCTTCCCTTCGCGGCGGCCTCCGCTCGCGTTGATTCAAAATTTTTTTTTTCAATCTTCATCTAAATGGTGCTTTCTCTGTGACTGTGTTGGATTCATCTCATGTTCTCATTAAGCTGGAGAATGATCTTGACTATAGTAGGGTGTTTTGTCATAGGTCTTATTTGGTTTTCAATTGCTTCTTGAAGGTGTCCAAATGGTCTCCTTCCGGTGATATTGGGGATGAGTCTCCCATTGTCTCGATCTGGATCTCATTTCCTAATTTGCGTCCCCATTTTTTCATTCCTCATATCTTGAATGGATTGGGGCTTCTCTTTGGTAACCCGCTGAAGGTGGACAATGCCACTGTGATGGGGTCTCGCCCTCTGTTGCCCGTGTGCTGGTGGAAATTGTTGTCACGAAGAAATTTTCGGACAAGATTTGGTTAGGTCCAGAGAATCTTGGGTATTTCCAGCAAGTTACTATGGAGGATTTTCCTCTCTTTTGTCCCAAATATAAACATCTTGGTCATGCTTTTTGTGACTGTCGACCGACTCTTGATGTTAGTTTGCCTGCTGCTCCTTCTTTGTCTAAACTGGATTTATGAGTTTCTGATGATATTGATATTCCTATTGGCGAGGGGGATGTTAGGAAGGATACGTCCCTTATCCTTCCTACTCCTACTATTACTGATCCGTCTCCTATTATTTTACCTCCTGTGTGTTAGGATATTTCTGTGGCTTTGTCTCCAGTTGTTTTTCCCATTATTGGTGATGTTGGGGTTGAGTTATTTCCGTCTTACCAATTTCAATCACTGGTTGTCCCTATTTCTGTTGCTTCTATTTGTTCGGGTGACTCTCCTGTTATTTTGGTGGACTCCCCTATCCATGATAGTAATGACTGTGTTGTGGGTGTGCCTTCTGTTGAGCAAGTGTCTTGCCCTGCTCTCTCCCCTGCAGCTCTCGTGCCTACTGATGTTGTTTCTCCTAATGTGGCTCCAACCCTTGTGGTTGTTTCTAATAGTAATTGTTGTATTAATCTTAGTGATAGTTTGATTGTTGGTGATGGCATGGAATTGTCTGTTGATAATTCTATTTCTTTTGTTGATAGCTGTGAGAAAACCTTGGCTGCTATTGGGGAGAAAGGTATTGTGATGCCTCTAGTGGATGTGCCAATTTCTATCATTTCAAATGCTAAAATGTTAACCCATGTTGCTAGAGATGTTAGGTGGCAATGTGATTGGTTACATGATGACATGACTGTTGATAGTGGAGAGGACTTTATTGATACCACCTTGGATACGGGCTCGCTCGATAATTTTATTAAGCAACGTAAACGGAGTTCTAAGAAGAAGTGATTTTCTTCTTTTGGAAGTTATGGGTTTTGTCGATCTGAGTTTGATTTTGTCTTTCCTTTTCTTAGTTTTCTTTGCCACTAGTGTTTTTTATTTTAACATTAATTATAATTCCATTGATGTGGCCCTTCTTGCGGTCTTGTGCTGTATCTTTCTATATTAATGGAATTTTTTGTTATTAAAAAAAAGCATCTAATAATATATATAATAATCAAAATATAAGGTCAGGTCCTATATTATAATAATCATTTCACTTTTAATGATGACAAATATTTTTGGATGGTAATTAAATTTTAAAGTTAGATTTTTATTTCTTGCTAAGTTCCCCCCATCACTAAGTGAATTCTTTCAAATATTGGAAAAATTGTTGATTTTTTATTTTTGATTATTTTTTGTTATATATTATTCATCATTATTATTTTAATTACAACATAACAAATAGTGAATTAAAATAGAATGAACTAAAGTAATTAAATAGTAAATAATAAAAAATAAATAACTTTTAATACAACCAACAAATTCTCTACTTCCCTTATAACGACATTGAAAAGAGAAATTAAAATAGAGTACTTTGAAAGAAAATGAATCTATTAAACAAAAAAATAGTATGATTAAGTAAAAGAAAATAATACACTACTCATCAAAAGGATCCTGATTTAGTAGCGATGGTGGTGGTGGCTAAAGTAATGGTGTAGTGAGGTGGGTTGGTCTAGGAATTATGCAAGATCTACCTTGTATTATTATTATAACCATTCTTAATATGTAGTAGACTCCTAAATGTGGGCATCCAATCACATCTCTAATTGATCAAAATGATTTATCAAAGAATTACAAGGTAGTTGCTAAAAGGAAGGTACTACTGCTAGTTTTTGTGCCACATATACTGGTGTTTCATGGGCTGTTTCTCCCCCCTTTGTCATATGAAACATGCTCCCTATCAATTGTGCTCCATATAATCTATCACTAAAGATGAGATGAAAGGAACTTCTATGTAGAAAATAAGGAGGTGGTTTGCTAGTGCAGGGTACATTAGGCTGTATTTTGAATCTAATGCGTAGGCTATGATAAATCCTAAAGCTAGGTTATACCTATAACATGCTCTAGGATTCCTAATGGTAGTTAAGCTATCAATATATTGGATAATCAGGTCAACTAAATTAAATTTAGTGTCGATCACACAAACATAGGTGATAATTCATAGGAGAGGTGTGATACTAATTCTATGTCAGCTTTAGAAATAATTAGGGTTCTGAGTACATGCTGGATAATATTGTCATCCAAAACTAGAGTGCTAACTAACAACTAGTGTTGGTTCAAGGGGTTCTTTCTATGTTTGAGATTGACATGAGTCTAGTTATAATCACTTGAAGTGGCTATAATGTGTGGTCTGGTGCTAGTAACAAATACACGAAGAATTTCTTGAAAGACCTGATGAGTGATTTTTATAGTATATTTACAGACATAGGATTATAAGGATTTGTTGTTGGCATTAATCCAAAGGATAGAAAAAAATTCATACAACAGCTCATTATTAAATAGGAATGCGAGGGTAAGGAGCTAAAGAGTAGTGTTTATAAAAAGATTTAATACATGATATTAGATAAGGTCTTTGTTAAGGAGCCCAGAGGATGTGATTTTGGCGGCTTTATATAGATAATAGGTATCCTCATCATTTTTTAATTGAAAGCTATCATTGTTTGGGGGATGAGAGGAATTGCCTTGGAGAATTCTAGCTCTTTTACCTATCATTGAGACAACTAAATATAGAAAATTGAGGGACTGAAAGCTTAGAAGAAGAGGTGTTTTGAAGGTTTATGCGTTTGAAACTTGAGGTTTTCCACTCCTTTAATAGGACTCTACTAATCGTACAATATAATTTACATCATTTATAATATAAATAGAAGAATTTGAATCATCTTGTCTTAATAGTGTAAAGACTCGATCAAATCATATAATACGATTGGGGATCATTTAGTATGATCTTCATCTTTTTGTTCATCTTGATGATTCAAGGTATGATTACTAAATAAATATTTATATAATATGATTTGTATTAAATGGTCATACTGAAAAAAATTTAAAAACATCCAATGATTATCTCTACATCATTTATATAGTATGAACTCTAACAATTGGGTTAATTAGAGCTATTGATTTCAAATAAATGGTTTGATATGGATGATCAATATATATATATATATATGTTAATTATCAATTATGTACTATTTATTATATTTAAGTTTAATAAAAAATGTATTATTTAAGTTATATTTGTGTAGGAAATATTCATGAAAAGGCAAAAAAAAGAAAAGAAAAGAAAGTGTTGTAATAGTGTTGCGACGGTCTAATTATCAAAGCTAAATCATCTACAACTCATCAATGCCAGATCAAGGAATTACAATGCTAGAATCTCACAAAAAAATAAAAAATAATTTGGCACCACAGTGGAGCTAAGGTCAGTGTTGTTCCCTTCACTACTTCACATCATCAGAACCTCCATTGTAGCACTTAAGTTTTAGGAATTTAAATATAGGAGCACCAATCATCATAATATCACAGCATTGGATTCCACATTTAAGTTTCCCAGCTCTTAAATTTTCTAACATTGCGGTGGAGTAGTTAATAAAATATAGATCTTCATTGATTCAACCAACACATACACTGATTCAGCTAATAGATGCATTAAGTCAGCGCAACATTGTTGCAGTGCAAGATTAACAGTGTCAAGGCACTAATTAAATTTATAATGCCACAATACCAGCATTTCATGTGCTGCATATCTGAGGCCACTTGTATACTTAATATAATTAGTTTTTTCTATTCCTTTGTTTAGGAGTTTTTTAGTATATTTCAATAATATTTAGTGTAGTTCTTTAGTGCCCCTTAGAGTAAAGTATAATGGAGATAAATGAAGTTCAAGATAATTTCATTGGATATTATGGCCTATCTTGTCTAAGTAGTCCTAACATTTTGGGATGAATGAGTGTAGAGAAGTTAATTGTACTATCCTGGTGAATTTTCTCTAATTATTTCTCATGTATCTTTTCTTCTATGAGTGAAATGAAAATGGGTTTGCTTTCAATTCTATCTATGCTAGCTAATTTATGAGTTTTGAGCTAATGATGCAAACACAATGCAAGTACTAATATAGACTCCCATGCCTTTAATAAAATTATGGTTAGTTAAAATATCTCTGGTTCTTCATTTAATGTATATAATGGCCATGTCTATAGTTCATATTTAATGTGATATATTATCTTGATGGATAAATATTTGAATACATAAGAATATTATAATAGAATATTTGCATACCTAGACATATGATATTTAACCTTTTAGGTTCTATGGAGATATTAGAATTATAGGAAATTCTAAAATCTTTCATTTCACGTCTATAAGCTCAATAAATATTTAGAGATGCATATGCTCTGATCCATATCAACATTTAAGAGTCTCATAAGAAAAGCAGTATTGATTTACAAGAATTAGTCCAAAAATATTTTATTTATTAGTATCACATCATATAATTACATTCTCTGTAAGTGATAGAAACTCAAAACCCTTCATTCTTGTTCAGTGAGATAAATTATGAATCCATAATAAACAATACTAATTTGATTGTAATTCCTTGTGGGACTGACACTCTCTCATTTACTTTATTCTTTTATTGGGATGCATACTTATGTATCTAGTGGGTAATTTTCATATCTAAGAAAACCTAAGCTTATTCATATTCATACATAGACTGCCTAGTGTAGTAAGAGCAAGCATAACACAAGCCCCATGCATGCCAATTGCACTCGTATTTTTGCCATCAAGTTTTTGGCATCATTGTTGGGGAAGTAATATGTGTATTCTAATTATAAATTATATTATTTACATAAAGGCATATTTAGACCTACTAGTATTATGTATCTTTATTTTATTATTTTTGTTAAAATTTTGAAAAAGATAAAAAATTCATTGTTGCTTATTTAGTTTTTATTCTTTATTGCATTATAATTGCATGCTTAGCAGATATAATAAGGAGTCCTTATTGTTTGATTCTAAGATAGAATGGACCCCTATAAAAAAAATAATTAAAAAAAAATTATAGAGATATTTGAGACGTATTAGATCAAAATGCCATAGCGCCAAATCCCATATTCAAGCGCCGTAGCGCTCAACTTTTCTAGTGCCATGGCAGAGTAGTTGACAAAAGACCTAGCCACACTAATTCAACCAATGACACACCAATTCAGTGAATTGATGTACCAAGTCAGTAGAGTGCCATAATGGTACAAGCTTAACAATGTTGAGGAACTAGTTTAATTTATAATAACGTATCACCACATGTTTTATTGCCACAGTGGTTGAGACCATTTATGTACTTACTTTAGATAGTTTTTTAGTTCTTTTATTTATGAATTCTATCACTTTTAATAGAGTCATGTAATATTCAGTGTAGTTTTTAGTGCCCCCTTAGAGTAAAGTCAAAGGGAGGCTAAGAAAGTGCAAGATACTTTCACTAGAGATCTTAGCTTGTCATGTGTAACGAATCCTAACATTTGAGGAGGAAGGAGAATAAAGAAGTCAATTATACTATCATAACATATTTTACATTTTAGTATCACATCATCTAATTACATTCTATGTAAGTGATAGAAACTTAAAATCCCTCATTCTTGTTCAATATGATAAATTGTGCATTAATTTAATTGCAATCTAGTAGAATACTTTCATGTGGAATCGACACTCACTCATTCACCTTATTACTATATCCATATGTATACTTGTATTTCTAGTGAAAAATTTCATAGCAAAGAAAATTTAAGCTTATTCATATTCATACATATAATGTTCACCAATGTAGCAATAGTAAGCACAATATAAGCCCCACACACATCTATTGCACATGTATTTTCCCCATTAGTATCATACAGTATGAAGTAGATCATGCAATATGATGTGAGGGATTTTTAGTTTATGTGTGGAATTATTAGGGCAATTCACAACTATAAGCATACATGAATTTTGATAAAAAAATATTAAAAAATAATTAAAATAGTAAATAGAATAAAAAAATATGCACACATAACATATACACAAATATAAAACACCCATTCTAATCATCAAATGACCCCAAAGTCATAAGCACTTGTGTCAAAAACTCCAAGTCTAGTCCTAAGAGTGCTAAATGAACCATAATTTAGGGGTTTCATAAGATATCTGCTAATTAATATTCAGTAACCTCATGCTATAACTGTGTCTCCCTTGTCCATATGATCCCTAAGTGTCTTCTAATATTAATATAATCGGTAAAAAAATGTTGGATATGATTTTTACTAATATAAATTGCACTTGTATTATTGCATATGATAGGAGTGGTTTATATGATCAATCAAAATTTAAAATGCTATTGTTTCAGCTAGAGGACTTTAGCAACATGGCTTCTTATAGCTACATACTCAACCCATGTAGTGAAAAGTGCTACAGAGTTTTTTTTTTCTACTAAATTAGGAAACTAAAGATTATCCTATGGGTTGATATATTTTTAAGGTGCTTTCCTATCTACCCTACATCTAGCAAAATTTAAATATTAGTATCTAACTAAGTTAAAGGACAAGCTATTCTAGGGATACTAGAAACCTAAATTTTGAGTTTCTAACTAATTTAAATATTGTCCCTATTTTGGTCCCTCAACTTGGTAGAGATGTCGATCCCTCCTCTCACCTTCTCATCCTGGCAAAAATGTTGTCCCTCCTTTCACCTCCAAGCCTGGCAAAGGTGTTGTCCCTCCTTTCACCAATAAACATAATGTAGGTGCTATCCCTTCTTTCAATTCCTTACTCTAGTGAAGATGTTGATCCCTAGCATCCTCGGGTAGCAAATCCTTGGCTCAAAAGACTTTTCTTTCTAGAGCTTCCTGCTAAGAGCTCCACCTAAACACAATCAAAGGATCAGAGGTGTAGGTTAGTCGATGCAATCATGTAAATCCCCTCACACTCCCTTGACTCCCTTAAGTGTCTTTTCCCTCTCTCAAACTCACCTCATCTCTCCCTTGGGAAATTGACCCTCTCCAAACTCTCTCATAGAAAGAAAATAACCCTGACGGCGTAAAGACTTTTGCTACAGAATATATATAGAGTTCATAAAGATGGTTCCAAGAAATCCTAATTTTTAATTTTAAGTATTTTGATCATACAATATTATTTATTGAAGATTTATCTATTAATCATCCCATATGAAAGATGATCGTAAAGTATAGAAATTGATTCAAGAAAAAATGAAATATACATATTGAGTTTTGCGCTGACATTACACTGTCTCGAGCCAATTTTTTAGTTCTTTGCTTGATGTATATAGTACCTGAAATGATTAGCAGCACACAAAATTAATATCCACTATACAATATAAGAATAAGAAAATAATATTCAATAATATTTGTAATCATCAAAGCACAAGGTCAGGCTCCTTGATTGCAACATGCATTGCATAGATATAACACTTAATTATGGCTATTAAAAATATGGCATTACTATATAGAGTTATATAGGATTGGTGCATGCTTGGATAAAACCTTAGCAATATTCCCTTTTATTTTTTTAGTTGTAAATAATGTTCCAAGAGATTACAAGGGTAGTTTAGAGGGTTTTAAACTTTTTTTGCTAATATCATAATATTATAACTAGATTAGTTTTTATAACAAAAGATATTAGAATATTAGCTTATCAAAATTTGGTGCAAGTTTTGAACTATATTGGAATGCATGTTAAATTCAACCTTTCGGGCTTTAATAGAGTATTATATACAAATGGAATGTGCCACATAGTTTGGTGGAAGGAACGTTATGATATGCATTTGACTTTTTAACTCTTTATAAATATGCAAACAATAATACAATAAAATATATAAGTAACATATGGCATGTATTTGAAAAAAAAAAAACATTTTTATTTGTAATATGTAATAATAGATTGCCCCTTAGCCTAATATAAGGAATAATAAGGGGTTTTCTTAGTTTTATGTTAACAATCTCCCTACGGTCAATATTAAACTTTAGGAATACAGTCATTTAAATTAATGGCCTTTGTTAGATATTAAATTTACTATTCTTGGATAGGAGTCTAGAAACAACAAATTGGATAATTTCAGTATAAATGATAGATGATATGTAAATTCCAAAAAAAGAAAGCTTACGAGTATTTAGTCTTAAGAAATTCAATATGCTTAAGAGAAATCAATCCTATATTGGGCTCATTAACATTTTAGAAAGATGTTCTCTAACATTATGTTGAACTAATTACTAGAATATGAGAATTATGATTCTACATAATTTATGACAATAATAATAGGGAATTCCAAAAGTTGAGGATGAATAACATCATGATAAGGTATATTAGTTAGATCAATATTTGAATTCTTATTGCACTAATGTATGTTATCTAAGTTAAATAAACCAATAGGTAAAGATAATTATACTTATGTAACATAACTAGATGCAGGAAAAGGGATGTTTGACCCCTTCAAATTATCTATTTTCCTAGAAGAGAAAGCCATTTAAACCAACCTATATTTTGAAATCCAAATTTGAAGGTCTTAATGTAAATGCATGATTAGAATTTTTTGTTATTATTTATGAAATATAAAATTAAATTGCAAGTATTATAAGTCAACCTAACTTATATAGGAAATGAAAGCATGTGTCTATGAAAAATTTTCATTTAATCTATCTTAATATGAGAAATTTTATCTAAGTATGACACTAAAAAAGCATACATATGTGTTCATTAGTTGAAGGTAATTTTCATTCTTAAGAGAAATAAACTATTTTAAATTGTATAGACAATCAAACCACTAATTATACTTTTATATTATTGATCTCATTTTTAGTTGAGGTCATTCAAACCCTAAATCTCTGAATCATTATCTTACTTTGGATTTAATAACTATTATAAATGCCCAATACCAAGCTATTGAATCCCGAGCTCCTTAAACTAAATTCAAAAACCTATAAACCATTTTAAAACCTTTTTCTACATTCAACTTTCCTAGTGAGCTACACTTTGCATCATACTGTCCCTCTGACCTCAGACTACACATACATATCTACCACAGGAACTCCATATACTAAGCCAATAAACCCTAGATCCCAAGCCAAAGTTTAGCCCATATGATTTGATTAAGCTATTTAAATTAATCAAACCCCTACATTGAACTACTATAACCAATATATATCTATCAAACTTCACCAAATCAAATTAAACAAAGCTCCTAATGGTTTACGCATGCCTGGTTCACATGCCTCGGTCAAAGGTTGATTTAATCAAGCCAACCCAAGACTGGTCAAACTAGTCAAGGTTTGATCAAATCCTTACATATTAATAATTAAACTACATATATTGCTCAAATACAATTCAATTGAACTTCAAAATGTGCCTAGGGCATGGGTGAGTCAATTCATGGTGAGTTGACTTGGTCAACTCTTCTAAATTGGTCAAATTTATGCAAATATGATCTCCCTCTTTTAAACTTGAAATCCATTTCATCAAACACATTGGTATTAATGCAAATAGCCTCTAGAAATGTTTTAGGGTCTATCTTAGTCAGCTTATCCAACTTTTGTTGTGACTCGAGCTCATGAGTTTTATGTTTTTGATGATAACAAACATCTTTATATCTCAAAGTATTGTTCATTCTATATTTATTTGTGTGTATACTAACATTTTAGGAATACCATGCAATGTCAAACAAAGAATCAGAGCTCAAGATTGGGTTGAATAAGGTTATGATATAAAGGGACTGTAATATTCATTGATGTAATTTTGATTTCTTGAGTCAAGTCCTGCAAGGTAATTTGCTGGCTTGGTGATCATGCTCATACACACACTCAAGGGAGTGAGATCTAGTCATAACTAGTAGTTCAAGTTTTGAACTAATCATACTGGATGATTTTAGATTGTTTAGGATGATCCTTTATGATCTTGGAAAAAGGTACCAATGATAATTTAGGCAAGGATTTAAGATTAAATTTTTGTTCTAATCATCCCGGATGATCATATTGTCCTGAATGATCATATTGTCTCGGATAAACATATCGTCCCGGATGATCATATCATCCCAGATGATCAATACAAATCATGCCTAAATTGATCATGTGATTAGGGGATTACTTATGGTTAAATTTTTCATTCAGATCATCCTTGATGATCTTTATATTGTTCAAGATGATGTTTGCTGACATACTTGATTTTTTTAAATTGTGCAAGATGAAATACCATAATTTTTCTTCTAGTCATCTAGGACGATCCACAATATCATCCCAGACAATATGTACAAATTTGTAATTATCGTCCTGGACTATCCGATATTGTCTGGGACTATCAGGTTAAATTTTGCAAATCGTTCTGGACGATCCTGTGATCTTCTAGGACGATTTTTGTCATTGAAATTGAGTTTTTAGGGTTTTTTGAAGCCCTCTTTTTAAGCGCATCATACAGGATGATCATGCGATTGTCCTGATCGATATATGGCATTGGAATTGAGTTTTTAGGGTTTTTGAAAGCCCTCTTTTTAAGCACATCGTACGGGATAATCCTGCGATCGTCCTGGATGATTTTTGCTGCTAAGATTAATTTTTAGGGTTTTTCAAAGCTCTATATTTAAGCTTTGTCAAGGCACTTGATATATGTCTTTGGCAGCCATTGAAGCTTCATTCTTCTTGAGAAAAATTGAAGATAGAACTTGAAAGGGAGAGTGGAAAGGGTGGAGTTTGAGAGAGGGAGAAGATCCTTAGTGGGGATTTCAAGGGAGTGTGAAGGGGGTTTCATATATTTTATCCGGCAAGCTTGCACCTTAGTACCATCGGATTTAAGGTTCGTCTTGAGGAAAGTTTTGGGAAGAAGAAGATCTCTTTGGTGTCAAAGGACCCGGCTACTCCACTGCACCGGGGAAGGTGGAAATGATTATGTAAGGGCTTCTCTACCTAGCTGTGGGGGCTAAAGGAGAGTCACTAAAGGGTTACTGTAATACTTGGAGGGTACCTTCGAGGAGTGGACGTAGGTCAAGTTGGACCAAACCACTATAAATTTATGTGGGTTCTTTCTTACTGCTTTTCTGCATTTACTTTCGCACATTAATTTTTGGGGTGATTTTTTGTTTGGTTTACAATCGTGTTTTTTATTTGAGAATTTTTTTTATAACACCAATTCCCCCCCCCTCTTGGTTAGCCTCGGAACTAGTTTATAAGGGCTTAATATCCCTGACAAACTTTCAACTTTGACGAATCAAACTAGTCAAAATAATTTTTAAAAACACTCAAATGGTCAAACCCATGCAAACTTGTGCTTCCATCCTTTACTAGTTTGGTTAGCTTGCATAAACCCACCCTAGAACCTTCCTAGACAACTCTTGAACCCACCCCATGGGCTAGTTTTTCTTGAACCTGATCTAGAGGTCCCATCCATAAAAATGTTCCCATGTCATTATCCAACTTTCCCAATCTCTCACCTGCTTAAAAGTTGTACCCTAACCATTTGTAACACTTGATAATCTTCCTAGGAGTGAGCTTGATCAATCCTGACTATTAAATTGGTTTGGAATGGCTGAAATAGGATAAACCTAAAAAAACTGTTCATTCTAAATTTATTCTTGACAAAGATCTTCTCCAAATGTTTTTGGTTTCATTTCTGCTCCCCAAACCTTCTTCAACATTTTACTGGTGTTTTTAAGTAGTTTGGAATATGCCGTTGGTGAGGTTTAAAGAGGTCCGAGTATTCATTTGTCCCTACCATTCAAACTCCTTGTTCAATGCACCTTACATTTTAACTTCATCATAAATTTGCTAACCTAGGAGCTAAGGAAGAGAACAAGACTAAAATCAAGATTAAACATCCAACATATAGAGGTAAAACTAAAACTCTAACCCTATACCATGATTTTTAAATAACTATTTATGATTTATGTAATAATCTATCCTCTGGAGCAAACCTAACGTCTATCTGCTCTACTATGCTCTGAGGCGATTGCTAGGCAATTTTAAGGTTCCTCTTCGTGTGCTAGATTCTTGCTCTCATGGCTTGGATTTTTCTGTTGTTCTGATTATTTTATGTTGCTTTTCTTTACTATTTATTCTCAAGCATAGATTTTGTTTTTCTCTTTTCTTTTTTGAGCTGGGCGATGATGACCCCATCGTCATCGAATCCTGTTTCTTCCTCTAGTTTTGAGGGTAAAACTCGATCATTCAAAGAGGCTCTCATTGGGACTTCCTCGTCATCTCCAAAATTTAAGTTTGTTCATTCATCTTTTAAGGGCTGTCTGGCTCTTCCATTTTTGAGGATCTCGTTGTGGAACAACTTGCTGCTCATTATGCCTTAACTTTGGTTGGAAAATTTGTTTTGAAAAGGCCTAATATTGATGTCATACGTGTTAAGATAGTTGCTATTTGCATGCATTACATTTTTGGCAACTTATAAAGTTTTGATGATTTCAAACATTATTGTTCAAATGTGTAGGTATCTCCTAACAATTTTGGAAGAATTGTATTTGCTCTTGTGTATACTAACATTTCAGGGAAAGAACTCCAGACTACAAGGCTTCAAATTAAAATCAGCATGAGATACCTTGAAATTTTTGAAGCTTGCACTTTGCTTAGAAATCAAATTGAAAGGGAGTGATTGTAACTTGAGTGAATAAAAACATGCACACACAAATAAGGAGATCATGTTTAATTTGTGTTGATCGTACAGGACGATTTTCGTTCGTACTGGACGATCAGACAGTTATCTCCTATAGAGCATATGGAACGAATAGAAATTTGTTCGAAAAATTTTCTAGTCCCTTTTCTCCAGACAAAATTTGGAACATTTTCGTCCCGACGAAATAAATAATCGTCCAGGACGATCGGCTCTCTGGAAAATTTTCGTCCAGACGATCACATTTTCGTTCAAACGATAAACCGACTTAGAACAGTTTTCAGCAGTTTC
The DNA here is from genome assembly GCF_001605985.2 of Dendrobium catenatum. NCBI lineage: Eukaryota > Viridiplantae > Streptophyta > Magnoliopsida > Asparagales > Orchidaceae > Dendrobium > Dendrobium catenatum. Next base: position 222,946 of record NW_021318615.1, on the reverse strand, counting down.
TAGATTCGACCTTGTAATAACCGTTCGTACTGGACGAACCTAGTTCGTACAGGACGATCAGCTGTACGAAGTCAGTTCGTACACATATACAAATTGGGTCGTTTCAGATCGTTTAAGTAAAATCGTCCAGGACGATCCAGAATCGTACAGGACGATCCACTGCGTACAGAATTGAATACTTGCAGTTTTTGGGCTGTTTTTCTTGTCCTTTATATAAATAGTCCAAATTAGACTGCCACCCTATCTTTTTGTCATTTGATCTTCGTGCCTCTTGAGAGAAGAGCCAAGGAGAGAAGTGAATAGAGCATTCAAGGGAGGATTCCTACCATTGGAGCGAGAAGGCTTCACTTGGATTGCTAAGGTAAGAGTCTCTACTTGTGAAATTGGATTTCTTCACTCTTTTTCTTTCTTCCTTCTAGATTCTTGTGAGAAGATCTGTCAAGGAGATCCGGTTCTCTGCCGACACTTGGAGAGTGTGAAAGGACGAAGGGTTCTCTGCCCACACTAGGAGAGTGTGAAAGGACGAAGGGTTCTCTGCCCACACTTGGAGAGTGTGAACAGCCGAAGGGTTCTCTGCCCACACTAGGAGAGTGTGAAAGGACGAAGGGTTCTCTGCCTACACTAGGAGAGTGTGAAAGGACGACGGTTCTCTGCCAACACTGGGTTTTGTGTAAAAGGACGGACGGTTCTCTGCCGCACCAGGGAGTGGTGAAAAGAGTGTGTTGTAAAGGCTTCTCCGCCTTGCTGTGGGTGCAAAAGGAGAGTCACTATTGGTATTAGTGCAATACTCAGAGGGTGCCTCTGGGGAGTGGATGTAGGTCTGGTTATAGACCGAACCACTATAAATCTGGTGTCATTTACTTTACTGTTTTTACATTTCCGCACTTTCTATTTCAGTTTTAAAAACTCTGTGGTTGAAAAATCTTTTTCTACAAAATTAAAAAAAAAGGGGTCTTAAATTTTAATTTTTTAAACTACCAATTCACCCTCCCTCTTGGTAGCCTTGGGACACTCACTTAGGCTTAACAACCTAATTAATAGTCTCAACAATACGTATGTTCTTCATTAATATAAAGCTCTCTGGATCATTTCATGTGGGTTTACTTGATCAAAGGCATATTGCCATTCAACTAGCCAATGATCTGACTATAGCAGATTTTTGTTAGAAGGTCGTATTATATTCAAGTGTATCAAATGCATTTACTGAAATGGACTTCAGATTTTGACGTTAGGGAGAAATCTCCTATTGCTCCAATTTGGACATCATTTCCTAATTTGAGATTACATTTTTTTAACCATCAAATTCTATTTGGTATGACTTCTATCTTTGGACGTCCATTACAGACTGAACAAGCTACGGCTTCGATTTCGAGGCTGTCAGTTGCTAGGGTGTTGGTTGAATTGGATGTTTCTAAGAAACATCCAAATAAAATATGGATTGGATCCAAAATCAAGGGTTATTTCCAAAAAATTGAGTTTGAGAATTTACCTATATTTTTTTCTTTCTGTAAAATGCATGGGCATGCTTTGAGCTAATGTTTTTGGAAACACCCTCACTTGTGTTCTGATAAGAACTCTTTGAAACAATCTAATGGAGTTCTAGGTATTGAGATGGATCCTAATAAACCTACGAAAGTTCCTCAACTTATTCTGGTAGCTTTAGTGGATATTACCTCTAGCCACTCTCTTCTGAGTGAGGAACCGTTGGTGGGAACTGAGAAAGATCCTCAGCTTCCAGTTGGTTTAAATGATCTGGGAGTTGTTCTTTTAAATATTCCTTCTATTGACTATGAGAAGATTGTGGACCATGCTTTGCCTAATGTTGAACATCTCTTTCTTACATTATTAATCACCATATGTCTGACTCTATTGATATTATGATTTCTAATCCTTTAAATGTTCAGGAATCTATGAAGGAAACTAAGGTTGATGATCAATTAGTTTTTATTGAAGGTGACAAGAATGACATGGCTTTAGAGGATGGAGAATTTGTTGACATGGATCACTATCCTTGGCCTTCTAACTGCTTTAAAGAACCTGTTATAAAGGCTACTCATAATTTTAAGGATGATGGTATGTTTATGGAGGATGAATGTCCTAATATCCATAGGTTTCATTCTAATGATAGCAAGACTCCTTCAACTTCTAATTATAATAGTGATGTTCTTACTGATACTGAGGAGATGCACATTGCTGCTAGAAGTTTTGCCAAGGATGATAATGACACATGTTCATTATAACTGGCAAGCTCCTTTACACCCATATAACTCTATTTTTGGTATGAATAGACTTTGGTTCAAGCTTAAGAGGTTAAAGCAAGTTTTGAATTTGTGGAATCACCATGGTTTTAGAAATATATTTTCTAATATTTACAAGCTGAACAATGTGTGAATTCTAATGAGAATTTAAGTGAGAACGACCCTACTGATGCTAATTTTTCTTTGTTAAAGCACTCTAAACTGGATCTTTTTAATTTTCAAGCTCGGGAAGAGGTCTTTTGGAAGCAGAAAGCTGCTGCTAAGCACTTGGTTGAGGGTGATAATAATACTAAGTATTTCCATGCCTTAACTAAGAGAAAAAAGGATTAAGAATAGTATCAACAACATCCAAAGGGAGGATGGTTCCTATTCTGACAACCTTGTTGAAATTGCTAATTGAATTGTGCTTCATTTTCAAATCAACCCATTTCAATAAAGTTTTCAATCCTATTCAGGTTATGGATCACTTCCCAACCTTATATCCTTTGAGGATAATGCTTCTATTTCTAGGCCTCCCTCTCTTGAGGAGGTTAAAGAAACTTTGTTGGGAATGAATAGTGATTTTGTGGTGGGTCCTGATGGGTTTACGACTCTTTTTTTTCAAAAATGTTGGCAAATCATTCATAATGACATTTTTTTCTGCTATTTTGGATTTTTTTACTGGTAATCCTATCCCTAAATTTTTTTACTTCTATTTCTTTAGTGCTTATTCCTAAAAATAATTATGTTTAAACTTGGAATGATTTTTGTCCTTTGGCCTCTGTACCTTCTTCAACAAATTGGTTTCTAAAATTATTACGAATCATCTTTCTTCTATTTTACCTAAATTTATTTCTACTTATCATATGTGTTTTGTGAAAGGTAGGGCTATTACGGAGAATATTCTTTTGGCTCACAAATTGTGTTAAGATTTGGATGTCCGAGTTAGAGGGGGAAATGTGATTTTTAGGGTCTTCAAGTCTTCTCATGGCTTAAGGCAGGGTGATCCTATCTCCCCTGCTCTTTTTTTATTGTGACTGAGTTTATGTCTAGGGGTCTCTCTAGTTTATTTGAGAATAATCCTTGTCTCTACTTTAGAACTTTGTGAGGTTTCCATATATCCCATTTATGCTGAGATGATGACTTTATTGTTTTTACTAAAGCTACTATTAATAGAATTCATAAAGTTATGGAGTTTTTCAATCTTTTTGAAATGGTTAGTGGCCTTTCTTTTAGCAAAAGTAAATGCTGCTTTATTGCTTCTAAGAGGATCTCCAATGATTGTATTTTAGCTATTAAAGATGATACTGGTTTTACTCATTCTAACTTGCCCATTAAGTATCTTGGTGTTCCTCTATTTAAAGGTAGAAGGAAAACATTTTTGTTTGATGAACTTATTGCTTCTCTTCAGAATAATCTCTTATCTTGGGACTATAATTTTCTAGTTTTGGTGGTAGAGTAACTCTGATCAAAAGTGTTCTTTGTGCATTATCAGTTTATATGTTTCAAACTATTTTTCCTACTCATGCTGTTTGAAGTAGGATCCACAAGCTTATTAACAAGTTCTTTCGGAAAGGTACTTCCTCTTCTTCTAAAATTTCTTTGGCTACTTGAAGAAGTGTCGTGGCATTCTGGTTGAAGGTGGTCTTGGTTGCAAGAATTTACATGACCTTGCTAAGGCCTTTTCCTTTAAACTTTGGTATAATCACTAAAGGAAAACACGCGATTATCGTCAGAATTTCTGGCGAAAAAATTTGCGCCGGTAAATATGGCGCCTGTAACGGGGCATAGTGTGAAGGAAAGTTTACGGCATTTTTTCTTGCGCATATTGCGCCAGAATGATTTCGACGTCTACTATGCCGGTAAACACGTTGGAATATACCAGCATTTTAATGGTTTTTGGTGCATTTTACGGCAGAAAATAATCGGTGCAGTTACCAGTGGACAATATGCCAACATTTTTAAACTCAACGACTTAAAATTGGAGCATTCTGTGCCGATATTTTTTTCGGTGTCTGGGACGCCGAAAAATCCTCCGGCGAAAGCCCTATTTCCAAACCCGAGCCCCTCTGGCTGCTCATTTCTTTCGTTCATTTCTCTCACATCTGTGTTGTTTCCCTTGTCGCCCTGGCCTCTATCGCTTTCGGTAGATCGAGGTCGTCGAGCTCTCTTGACGGTCACTAGACGTCGCCGACGGTCATAGCCTTCCTCGCAAGCGAGAGCTCCATTTCCGACCGCAAGTTTTTTCCTTCTGCCTCCCGTCCATTACCCGTTGATTGTAAGTTTTTTTTTTCATGTAATTTGTTTGGATTCATGCCGAGTTTATCTATTATGGAAGTCATACATTTTTTGAGAGGTTTGATGGACAAATAGAGAGAGAGAGTAAGGAGGATCTACATATGTTTTTTTGTAGATTTAAACAAAGCATATGATAAAGTTTCAAGAGGAGTGCTATTGAGATTTTTTGCAAATTTTTTTTTTAATAACGCTTAAATTCAATTTACGCACTAAAGAGAATCAGTGGGCTAATTTTATGATTTCTAAATATTTTGTGGGCAATCATCAGACTAATATCTCTCCTAAACTTGGGGACTCTAAAGTTTGGAAAAGGCTTTGCAAGGTCAAATGGGAGGTGGAGCCCTTTATTTATTGGGGGCTTGGTGAAGGTAATATTTTTTTCTAGCAAGATAGATGGTTAGCTAAAGATTCTATTGACTCTATCCTGAATTCTACTTCTACTACGTCAGTTAAAGTTAATTCTTTCTTTAATGAGAATTGTTGGGAATATGATAAACTTTCTAGTATGAGTCGTGACTGCATTATTCACCATATTTTAAATCTTCCTATTAACACTACTTCCAAAGATATTATTTTATGTGATTTATTCAAAGATGGTGGTTTTCACTTAAAGAATGCTTGGCATTCTTTTACAGATTAAGGCAATATTTATAATATTTTTTCTAATATCTGGCATAAGAGCATTCCTTCTATGGTTTCTATTTTTGTGTAAAGAGTTTTACATAGATTTATTCCTACAGAAGATAATCTTATTAAAAAGGTTTTAGTTTGGCTTCCAAGTGTCAATACTATTTTCACATGGAGAATATACATCATGTTTTTATTTTGGCCCGATTGCTGTTAGAACTTGGGTTTATTTTGATGATATGTCTTAGTTAAACTACTTTAATGCTCCCCTGTTCGTTTATTCTTTTCTTAAGTCTTGGTTTATTAATACTAAAGGTCACATTTGCAATGTTTTTCCTTCCCTCATTCTTTGGTTTCTTTGGTTGGAGAGGAATAACTCCATTTTCAATGGTGTGAGAATGAATCATCATAATGTTATACAAAGGGTGAAGGATAAGATTTTAGCTCTTGTAACTGTTAACTTGCTTACTATTAAGAGTTTTAAAAACTGTTAAGGTGTTGGTACTACTTTAGGGGTTAATTGGGAGGGAGCTCCTTCTGCTCTTAGTGTTATCTATTGGAACAAGCCCCCTCCTAATTTATTTAAATTGAATGTTGATGGTGTTATCTCTAATTCTATGGCTGGCTATGGTGGTATTATTAGGGATAGTAATGTCCATCTTATTGTTACTTTTGCGGGCCCGGTTCATAATGGTAATGCTTTTGCTGCTTTTATTAAGGCCATTCTTTATGGTATTCAATTGTGCATAAATATTAACTTAAATAATTTGTATATTGAAGTTAATTCTGGTATTAACCTTCTCCCTTTTCAGAAGGTGGAAGATGTGTGTTGCAACCCGAATATCTTCTATCATGTTAGGGAAATTAAAAGACTGTTGTTGTTTTTGAACTCTTCATTTTGCCATGTTAGTAAGGATGGTAATTCCTCTTCCTCTTGGCTCGTTAAATGGGGTTGTAGTCTTGGTTGCTTTACTGATGTTTTTCCATCTCTAATCATGGCCCTCTTTATGGTTTGCTTAACCTGGATGTGTGTGGGATTCCTTATGTTAGTTCTTAACTTCCTTTTTTATTTATTTCTATTATGGTTGTTTTTTTCCCTGGTTCTCTGTGTTAGTTTGGCTTTTTTATTTTTCAGTCACTTTTGGTCTCCCCAGATGGTTTTCTGGAGTATTTTCCTAGTTCTCCTTGGTGCTTTTGTTATATTCGCTCGAACTTTTCTGGCCATCTTATCCTTTGTGGTTATTGCTAGATGTTTTGTCTCCTCAACGCTGTTGGGGTGATCTAATGGACTGGTCTTTATTCTCTAATGGATGTGCCTCTTTCAAGTCTTTTGGGGTATTGTGTGATGTTGCTGTTGCACTTGGTACTCTCAATTTAAGGTTATCGGTGGCTGGTATTATGCTATGTATCCTTACTTAGCTGTTGTCTTTTTGGATTTTGACTTGAGCAATGATTTTTCTGGTTTTATTGCTGAAGTTTTTCCCATTGTTGCTCTCCTACCTTTTGGGTTGCTGGGGGTAATGGTCGGGTTATAGCTGGGTTGTTTTTGTTGGCTGGGACTTCTATTGGTTGGATTGTTAAGTGCAGATGCTAGTTGTATCATGGCGCTGTTATGTATTTTGGCATTATGGTTAACCCAAGTTTTTTTCTACCTTTATGTCTTTTCTTGGTTGTTGGGGGAAACCGTGCTTTACAGGCTTTTATTCCTTATTCTGTTGGTTGTTGGGTCACCGCTTTTGCTTGGTGTGGTAGTCTTCTTTGGTTATTCCTTTTTGGTATCTGGATAAACCACGCTATGCTATAGGGGTTCTTAGGCTGTGCTGGTGGGGCTTATCTGTGGTGGTTTTGGATGGTTCTCATGGTAGGATTGAGTATCTTGTGGATTTTCCTAATGAGGCTAGTAATATTGAGTGTATTCTGAGCTCTTTTAGTCTTAATTCTAAGACTGGCTTTACTTGGAATAGTTTTGTTTTTAGTTTATTTTGCACTAGAACCTATTTCCTTTTTTGCCTTTATTTAACTAATTATTTTTTTTGGTGTAGCTCTTTCTTTTGCATCTTCTCTTCTTTGCAGGTGGAGCTGCTTAGGGCTGTCTTCAAGATTTTTGGCAGAAAGATTGGTCCTTACTATAATCATACTATCTTTCTTTTTTGGATGCTTGTCTATAGCATTGTTAGTATGTTACTAGGGTTCCTTGTATTTTTGAGTAGCGGAGACAATTGGCTCATAGGTTTTCTTTTGCTTTGTTTTATAGCTCGTATGAGCATTAGTCAGCCGATATCTCATATAAGGACTATGTAACATTTTATTTTATATTAATGCATAGGCCCCTCTGAGGGTTTTAACTTAAAAAAAAATAAAAAAAAAACTTTCTATGATTTGTTATAGGAAGCTCTTATATTTCATATAAAAAGTTGATATATATATATATATATATATATTAGTTCTATGAATCAAACCATGGAATAATATTTACTCTTTATCATGGCTATCTAGTCCATGATTTAGCCATCCCCAAAGCCTCCAATCGACCCTCTCTAAACAACAAATTGGGATATTCAATCAAATTCATTCATCCCATCAACATGGAATTTAAGGGCTTCACAGGAAGCTGACTTGGTTAGTGGCTTGACCAATCCCATTATGCATAGCCATTCACTATCGCTTAGAAGGTATGCCCTTTTAGTGCCGCTAGTTTATTTTGATTTATATTAAATATAAAATGTAAAAAAATTTAGAAAATCATAGTAAATTAACCACTTAATCTAATTATGCATCTAAGGGGGCTCAACGGATTCAACGAAGAGAGCTCTTTCAATATTTAAAAATAAAATCAAGGAATTATAATGAATATTTAGAGAGTTATTTTAGTTTGAGTTCCCATTAATGTTTCTTAACTACACCATATAAATTCATCAAACTAACTTAAAATTTATCTTATTAATACTATGGGATGTCCCCTTTATCCCATATTTTTCTTAGGAAATATGAACTCCCTACTACCTCCACTAGAATTTTTAAATGTATGGGCTATAATTTGAGGGTTGGGAACAATTATGTGAGGAACCTTATGCTATGGTGGTTAAAGTAGTGATGGAATTCTTTGCTAATAGGAAGGAAGTTGTGGATAATAGGTGTTATGTGTGAAGTAAGTGGATACCATTTGATCATATAAATATTAATCGTCATTACGAACTTAAATATTTTGAGTTTAATGAGTACACCCCTTTTTTAGGAGCCTATGTTATGAGGAAATTTTGAGAATGTTTGTGAGCCTAACAGTATGGGCTATGTGGAAGAAGTGGGAAAACAAAATTATTAATTTTTTGCACCTAGCTTAGCACTATTTCATTTTTGCATCTATATTACCAAGTAAAAATATTAGTGAGGTAACCAAAGACTATGTTGTGCTTAATTATGCCATTCAAGTTGGTTACACTATTAATGTGGGAAAGCTTATTTAATCTTTTTAAAATTAAATTATTAGAGGCACCACTTCAATGGACTTGGGGCATCCTTCTCTTATTTATGCCTTGTGTGTTAATGTTGATATGAGGGAATATCCTATTGGAGAAGAATTTTTTCCTATTTCAGCCCTCACCAAAAGAAAAATTGAGAGTTTTAAAGACTAGGTGTAGAGAAGGGTGTCCCTAGTGAGCCTTGATTGTTAAGTAGTCCTAGCAGTAGTAGTAATAAAAGTTTTAGGACTCATAAATCTTTATTTAAGTAGATCAAGGGTGTGATTGAATTAAGTGAGGAGAGTATAACTAACAAGCTTATTACTCAGGTTTGCATGAAAAGAATTACCACTACACAGTCAAATTTAATGAGGCTTTAATGAGAATGTTTAGGAGGAGCCCTTTGTGGAGAATCCAGACTATCTTTATTTTCCTACTACTCCATAATTTAAATCTTCTATTTAGACTTGGCCTAAAGATGATGAGGAGGAGGAGAATGAGGAGGCAGAGGAGGATGTGGATCTTAACTAAGAGTGATGGGAGTCATTTTTCTTCTTTCTTATGTATTCTTGGTATGGTTATTTTTGGTAGCCTTGAGAGAGAGAGAGAGAGAGAGAGAGAGAGAGAGAGAGAGAGAGTTTGAATATTACTACTTTTATTTATAACTTAATTTTCTTTTTTTTTTTTCATTTCTTATTTTTGGGGGGATCCCCATGATGATGTCATGATTATGATGCTATATTGTGGTCATGTGAGGCATTGTCATTATCTAATGAAAATAGATCCTGTGGATTGGTGGTGTTTGAAAGTTTAAAAAAGGGATTTAAAAAAATGAATTTTCTTTGGGAAATTTGATTTTAAATTTTCAGTCTCAAAGTCTAATACATTATTATGAATGATATATTATCCTAGGAGGTAAATATATCATTCCCTAATAGGTTTAGATAATGAGACTAAAAATTTCATCCCGATTACAATAAATAAATAAAAGGAAGAACTACATATCACCCCAAAGGGTCAAAATGACATTCTATTTCTATTTAACTATTATAACTAGATGAGACATCATTATTTTTGTATTCAAAATCACTATATTAAATGATATATCTCCCCAAGGGAAGAAGATATAACCTATTATCGATCATTCTAACATGATGGTAATGATCGTCATTTATTGTAATTTTACAAAAAAAAAAAAGATTAATTGGGTTTTGAAAATCAATTTTTGAAAGGTGGGGGTGGGTTCTATTTTTCTTACTAGTGTAAGGAGGGTGAATTTGCTATGAATACTATTGAGTAGAATAGTGGCTAAAATTTTATTTGGAGATTTTTTTAGGAGTGATATCAAAGCACATGAGGTAGGAATTTCAACAAGGATTGGATCAAATTTTGAGCACTTATTTTTAGAGTTCAAAAGATGAAACGTATGAGGCCCTTTAGGATTCTGAAATAATTCAAAAGTTCCCCAACCTAATTTATAGATTAGGCTTTAAATTTTTAATCGAAAGAAGCTTTGTTTGAGTTGATCATTTTATTAAAAATTTGGGATTTTATTCCCGGAGGTTTGGGTTTTAATATTTTGAGTCTGTCCTAGATCCTAAATCTATTTTAGGAACTAACAATAGTAACCCTAATGTAACCAATGTAGTGCAAAACCTAAACTTACCTTGACTAGATTAGGGAGACAACTAACCACCTAGGGGATTTAAAATCCATGAGTCTAGTTTCTCTATGAAAGAGTGGCAGAGATGTTGTTAATTATAGCATGAGGAGTTGAGGCCAACATCTAGAGAGGATCCTAATTGGCACCTTAACTTATGCAGGGAGAAAATGCCAGAGAAAAATGCAATTAAAGATTTTAGATACTTTTAAATTGATTTCTAATGCAATGTATGCTAATTGACTCATTGAAATGCATAAATATATATAAAGCAATTTCAAAAAAAGGCTTAAAAATATATTTTTTCTTAATATTGTATAACATCCCCTTAACAGAATTACAACTTAATAAGTTAGGTGGTCTACTAGAACCTGCAGGCGGGGAGGTGCCTAACAAGGTAGAGAGGATTTCAAAATACATGCATAAAAAACTCTTAACAATCCTGAGTTTATTTCTTAGAGCATTTGAGTTTCTATGTGACGCTAAAATTTTTAATTTTAATTTTGAGTAGAAAATATTTTTATTCATACCCTCATGAGCCTCCACATATCTCGGCTAAATCAAAAGCGGCACGAAAGAAAAGAAACTAGGAAAAATAAGCACCTATTTGCAGACAAAGTAAATCACTCACTCAATCAATCAAATTAATTAAATAAATAAATATCCATAGGCAAATGCCTTTTTATTACAACCTAAAATTTATAAAATTTTAAAGTTTCTTTGATAAAAACTTGGATTCTAATCCTAGGACTAACAAAAGTGATTTTGAGTGGGATACTGTCTATCTTCACTTCTTCATCCTTCTTCAAGCTCCTTGGATTCTTCAGGTCTGGATACCCAAAAAATAAGAAACTCTCCCTTAAAGGGATGTTTTCTTTTCTTTTGGATATTAAAAAATCATCCTAAATTGTGATGTCTAAATGGAAGAGCACTCTCCCCTAGGGATGTTCTCTCCACTTTAGATTCTAAGTTGGATGTAGTATCCCAACTCAAAGACTAACTTTCACAACTCAATAAAATTACATCAAATTTAGAATAAAATCTAGACTCCATGCAAAGTTATCCTAAATAACTAAATAAATATAATTTACATCCCAAGTAGTTAAATATATATTTGCATTAAAGTAAATCATGTAGTTAACTTACTTTTTTTTTTTTTTTTTTGGGGGGGGGGGGGGGGGGGGGGGGGGGGCTAAGCAATTAGTATCGACAAAGTTTTTTGGCAATTTAGAAATTGTTATACCCCCCTTTACTTTAACCCTGTAGGAGCATGACCACCTACAGAAAACTTAGTGAGCAAATATATTGTTCCTAATATAATGGTAATATAATTCCCATTATATTAATTCACATATTGCATTAAGTAAATAAACACTCACAAAAAATAGTCAATTCATCAAGCAACATGTAGTAAAGGCTCAAAAAATTTGCACATAAGTAATAGAAAAGTAAAAAGCCGCCTTGAAATTATTATATCCCCCTTTACTTTAACCCTATATGAGCAAGACCACCTATAGAAAACTTAGTGAGCAAATAGATTTTTCCTAACATATTGGTAATGAAGAGCACTTCTCCTTTAGACACTGAGGCTGGAGAATCAGTGGAGGTAGGAATTTGAGCTAGAGGCGGATGGATTTCTCTAGAGCTCACTAGAACTACTGGCAGGAGAAGGTTGACAAGTTGGGGGAATAAGAGAGGAAGGCTTCTGGAGCTATGAGGAAAATTTTTGAAAGCTTGGGAATAAATGGGGGTGAATGGATTGAACAACCCCATTAAAGTAACCCCTACAGTATGGATTGTTATGATGGCTCATACAGACCGTCATATGGCTGCCAAGTCAAAGGGGACAACCTGAGAAGTCTTTTTGAGTTCACAAAGGGGATTAGTTTAGGCCTTGGGGTAGCTTTATCCAGAGATCATGATGGGGGGACCGCCAGAGCTACATTTTCATTTTCTACTTTCGCCACTAACTATTGGGTGAAACAAGTTGAGGTGGAAACCTTGATAGGGGTCCTATTAATTTAATTAAGGGATTGCCTTTCCATGGTGAAGCCCAATTCAATGATATGGCTTAGGTTGACCCAAACTTGTATGGTTTAGGTCATTTTGGGGGCAACCTAAGTCAAGCCAAGTGGTGGGATTGATAGGGAAGAAGAATTGGCTCAAGGGGAATCCTATGCAAGTGTCAAGTTGGCTTGAATTGATTTGTGGTTGAAGATGGCTCATGTCAAAGTGATTTTAACCTTTTGGGCTAACCAAAATGTTGACCGAAGTCAACCCAAGGGATGGGCTGACTAGGGTAGGTGTGTTAGACATAAGGCCACCTAATATAGATATTAGTTTGGCCTTCTGGAGCCTAGGTTGGGAAATGGATCAACCCATAGCGGTTTTGACCACTTTGGGTTAGCCCAATTCCCAACTTGAGTTAATCTAAATGTTGGGTAAACCAGGGTACGTGCATTGGGTCATGGGGGACCTGATGCAACTATTAGTTTAACTTAATTTGTCTTGGGTTGAATTTGGCTCATTAAGACCTTGCTTTGGACATTTGGGTCAAACCATGTGGTAAACCAAAGTGGGCCCAAGGCTTGGGGCTTCAAAAGGGGTTCATCCTAAAGGTTTGAGTAGGTTTTGAAAGGCCTTGGAAAAGGGTTTTAAGGAATTAAAGGTGTATGTAAGCTTGGTCAAACTTAGTTTTCTTGGTCAACCAAGTTTACCTAGGGTTAAGGGTTGAGTCCATTAAGTTTGGATTGATCATTTGAACCAAATGGGAGTAGTCCTAAGTAGATAGAGGTTCATTTGGATTGAAATGGGTATTTAAACCCTCAAAGGGAATTTTAGTCGTTAACCAGGCCAAACCAAAGGCTAGGTTTGAGTATCCCTAATAATTCTTAGGACACATTGGGAGAGGTATTAGGGCTTGAAATGGTCATGCCATGCTGAACTTGCGGAAAAGACCAAAAATCCCCTTAAAGGGTATTTTGGTCATTTTGAACCCTAGTCAAACATGGGTAAAACAAATTCAAAAAAATTGAAATTTACTTGTTGACATGTCATAATAGAGATTCTGAACATATACAATGGTTTTGGGGAAGGTCCCAAGATCAATTTTCAATAAATGTGAAGTCATGTGGCATAGGCTGTAAATATTTGAAGGTTTTATAGCCTTTAGAAATCAATTCATTTTTTTGTGCTAGGGTCCTTAGATTGAGCTCAAATTTAGATAAACCCTAAATTAGAGGTCATTTACTAGGTTTCAAAGTGACAAAAAATCACCTAGAAAGAGTTTCAAAACTTGGGTTCTTAACCTTGGGATTTTACATGGAATCTTGAATTTAGATTGGATTTTGGTAAATTACTGAGTTTGAATTATCCATCTCAATCCCACTCAAATGAATAATTGAGATTGATTGGATGAGATTTGTAATTTGACTAAAAGCTGGTTTGAAGTCTATAATCAAAGGCTAGGGTTGAAGCTTGAATTGAGGATTGTACTGAAATTTATATTGGGACATATATGATTAACAAGTGGACACTTGTCAATCATCAAGTCACCAAGGAGGAATGCAGGTGGGTTCTGATAATGTCATATAGGAATGAGGTTAACATGGATTTTGGATGGAGATGGATCAGGAGAATAGTGCTTATTGCACTGGTTATCTAATGTTTATCCTTAATAGTTGTATTATAGTTCCTTTAAGCTTATTATCATTCAATGAAAACATATGTTTATTTTATGTTTGGTTTGAATTTTTCTCTTCCACGATTTTTCATTTTTGTTTCATTTATATTTGGCTATATTTTTCTCATGCTTAACTACTAAAATCTATTTACTACGTAGTGCTTGCACTTTGATTTCATTTAGCCAAAATAAAAATAACAATTAAAAATTATATAAAATAAAGATAATGATAAAACCCTAGATGATAGTTTGAAAGTACAATGCATAATAATTCATAATTTGAAAATCTTAATTATTAACTATTATATATCACTTAAGTATTTGACTTGACTTGAACTTTAAAAACTATACACTAATGCATTGACTATTAATTTAAACGATGAGTAATTGTGTTTAGGAAAAATAAGTGTATAATATAAATTAGATAGATCATAACAAACTTAAATATAGAATTAGTGATCTCTTAATCCTATCATAAAATTAATTAGTGTTGTAAGAGGATAAAAGCAAAATTCATATTTAAAATCATTAAATATGTAGCCCATAAGTGTGAAAAGTGAAAATATAAAAAATAATAAGAAGAATCTTGAAAAAGGTAAAAGATGAGAACATTTAAAAATTAATATCTATTGAAGCTCGTCCAAAAGCATTTGAATACTTAAATCAAATAGGACAAGAAAACTGAACTAAAATAGATGATTATGCACTAATTAACTTATAATTTAACTACAAGAAAAACTAATTCTTAAGTGATATATTATTCAATTCTGAAATTAAAAGTCAATTTTACACCTACATTCATTGTGGATAGATTCAATATAAACAATAGAAAGGATGACTAATAGGGATAATTATTATGAACTTTTAAATTAGAATTATAATTTTGATCATTCCAAATTACTTCTAGATTGTGTTGTATTATACGATATTTTAGTAATTATAAATTACCAAATTTTATTTTGTTTATTAAGTTAATCAATAGGTTATTACACCATTACTTGAGGACAAGTAAGTCCTTAAGAAAGGAGGAATTTGTTAAGCATAAATTATGTACTATTTATTATGTTCAAATTTATTGAAAATGTATTATTTTTGTTATATTTATACATGAAATATTCATAAGAAAAAGTTACAAGTATTGAAAGAGCGCCGCAATACCCACAAATTCCACATTGCATCACTTTTATCTACAATGCCACACCGCCTAATTCAGACATTCTAGTACCAGCCACTCAAAAATTTAAATAAAATTAGTACCCTATTGGAGCTAAGATCAGTACTATAGTGCTTCATAGCACCATAACATTAGAAATCAGCATCAAAGCACTTGAGTAAAAGGAATTTGAATGCCAGAGTGTTGATCATCACAATGTCGTAGCACCAAATTATGCTTTCAAGCACTACAATACTCAAAATTTCCAGCACAAAAATGAATCGATTATGAAATTGACGAGGCACACCGAATCAATCAAAAGACACATTGATTCAACCATTAAGCATACTAGTTCATTACAATGTTGAGGCTCTAGTTAATTTAATAACACCTCAACACCAACACTTTGAGTGTTGTGATGACTGATGTAATTTTCACACTTGTAATAAATAGTTTTTTAGTCTTTTATTAAGGAGTTCTATCATTTTTAGTTGAGTATTAAACTTTTGAGTTTTTTCCTTTAGTTCTCTCTTAAAGTAAAGTCTAAGGGAGGCTGGGAAGGGCAAGATACTTTTATTTGGATATCTTAGCTTATATTATATAAGTAATTATATTGTTAGAGGAAGAATGAGTGTGAAAAATATCAATTGATCCCTCATGGTGACATTTATCAATATTAATTCCCATGTATTTTTTTCTTTTATCAATGAAATGAACATGAGTTTACTTTTTGTGTTATCCATGTCTGGTTAAACCTTTCAGTTTTGGAATATTGATGTAAATGCATAGTAAGTACTAATATAAACTCTTATGCCTTGAATTAGTTTATATATGTTTTTAATATCTCTCGTTCTTAATTTAATGCGTACAATTACATTTGTAGTTAACATATAATATGATATATTGCCTCGATGAAAGAATATCAGAACAAATAAGAGTATTGAAATGGAATATTGTCATACTTAGACATATGATGTTAAATATTATAGGTTTTATGTAGACATTAAAATGATAGGAAGGTCAAAAACATCCCTTTTCATCCCTGCAATCTATACAAAGATCTAGGGATACATATGCCCTAGTCCACATCTAAAAATAAGTATATTATTAGGATCACATTCATTAGTCCAAAATACTTTATTTGCATTAGTACTTATTTATCTTGGAAGTCTCCATAAAGTGATAAAAACTCAAAAATAATTATTTCATTCAGTAGGATGTATCGTGCATCTATATTAAATAGTAGTAGTTTAATTATAATTAAGCATAACACTTCCTCATAGGATTAACACTCTTCTTTATCACTTTATTACTTAATCGGCATGTATACTTTCATATCTAGTGGCCTTTCATTATTTTATATATTAAAGAAACCTAATTATATTCATATTGCACTCTAGTTATGTGTATAGCTCACCGCTTAAGCTACCATAATTATAAATCCTTATAAAATCTATTAAGAGACTCAACCTACCTAGAATTAATTGGAGGAATTTAGAAGCTTGCTAAGTTTAAATTAAATAAGGAAGGAGGAATTATGGCTAGTTGCAAAAGAGTGAAATAATGGAAGGTGGCTGGCCCTTGATTGGCTTAATTCGGGTTTCCAATTGGGAAGGAGGCAAATAGGAGAAAAAATAAAGGGCGGGGGGGGGGGGGGGGGGGGGGGGGGGGGGGGGGGGGGGGGGGGGGGGGGGGGGGGGGGGACGAGGAGGTGGTTAGAAAGAATTAAGAGTGGGAAGGGAGTGGGTGGATGAGAAGAACTATGAGGTCGAAGACTTCCTGCGGCTGACGGGTGATACGTTTCCCTCACTTAGGGAATTCAAACTCTCACAAGAGCCCTCAAACTCACTAAAACACAAGTGCATGAAATTTTCTTCATAATAATCATCATATTCATCATCCCTCGAAAAGAGGAGGGGGCTATAAATAGCCAAAATAAATAACATAGGCCTAATCCTTCAAGTGAGGGAAAAAATGGAAAATATGCATAGATAAATCAAATACAAATAATAACTCAAAAATAAAGTGGACAAATCATGACCGTAGATCTTTGGATCCTTCTCTGATAAACTTTCCATGGTCGAATGTACTCATCACATTATCAGTTGCTTGGATCACAATCCTGTCTCTATTCACTATCTCGTCGCATGCCCTTTAGTTGATTTCCTAACTCCTGAAATTGCAATTCATGTGGTATGCATTCCAGCAATATTATGACAAGAAATAACAAGGGTAGAAAAAAAACATTGCTGCTGGAGATGCTAGTAATCAATTCTTCTTGAATCGGGAGAGTAATCTTGTCTTTCCATGTTAAGTTTGGTGTCAACATTTCTCTAGTGGATAGAGGTCACTTTTATCTAGTTCAGTAAGGATGATTGGAGATAGAAAAGTGCTTAGAAATATCTTTTTACTCTTCATGAAAAAAAATTTTAACCCTAATGGAATTGATGGAGCACAAGACTACAAGAGATTTGTTGAGATTTAATTTTAGTAATTTTAGGATCAACTTTCTAATTTTATTTATCTATTTACTAGTTTTTTTTTTTGGATAAATTATTGATTTAACTTGAATAATTAAGTTAAAATTTAGTTTATAGAAGTTTAAATTTACATTTAAACAGTAATCTTTTTCACTTAGCTTGTAACTTATTTGGTTGAGATTTGATTTTTGTATTTTTAGAATTTATTCATTGCATATCTTAGTTATTGCTTACAAGTAATCTATTGTATACACCATATGCCTTTTGCTATGCTGCTAGATGATTTGTTAATGAAATTTCCATCGCTTTCTGCTAATATTTGCATATTAACTGATATACTTGTTATATTCATTAAAAGTTTGCATTGTTATATGTTAACTTGCATTGACTGTAGAAGGATCACACTCCAACTTATACTCTTTCATGAATTTCTTGGAATTGTGTTCAACATAAGTTTCTCGTTCATTCATTGATATTCGTCACAATTCCTTAATTATAAGAGTCTTTTAGTCGCTTATTTTCATTTGTAGATTGATTAGTTGAGTGTCACGAGTCATCTTGGTTTCATTGTTCATTGTACATGTGCACTTGAGAGCTTGATCACCAGTATCCCTTTACCTTGTATATTTAATTTTTATTATTTTTCTAATTATATATATTTTTAATTTTAAATATTAAGTTTGATTCCCTGTGCTTATTTAAGTTTTGTTCTTTGTTCTCAATTCAAAATCAAGTTTAAGTACAATCCCATGTTGTCCTTTTATTCAAGTTCAGGTCCTCTTTATTTACTCTAAATTTCAGCAGCCTTCCGACGTCTCCTCTTTTTAGGGAGAATTCCAGGAGTCTGGGTCTCCCACCACACTAAAGAAAAATATGTAGAGTAGATATCGGGTGACACCACGGTAAAGTGACAGGCTATAGGTTTCAGACTCTAGCTTGGTGGTGGAGATTGGCTCGGGTTGGGGGAAATCGTCGGCTTGTAGGTTTTGGTTAGATGGATTTGGACCAGGAATGGAAATTAGAGGTCAGTCAATGACTTAAAGACAAATGGGGATAAGAGGAAAGTAAGGCTAGGTCAGAAGTCAGAAGAATTATAGCTAGAGGGTTCTATCGTGAACTAGAAAGAAATAAAGAAGAAAAGGTTTGAGCTTGAGAGCTACATGCCGAGCTTGGTTTGATGTTGATAACTGTAACTTAACCGAACAGAGGTGGCGAGGATTGAGAAGAGAGAGTTGAAGAGGTTGTGGCCGAGCGTTTCGTCGATTTGGATCTAGCTGCTTCAACAGATGACAAGTTCAGATAGAGTCGACACAGGGAAATGGACTTGGCTAGCAAGATTTGAGTGTTAGAAAAGCAAACAGTTTCATCTCTATCTCGCTTTAACAATGCGGATGAGGGAAACGGTCATGCACGTGACATAGGCCACCATTCGACGTTGTTTACACAAGAAATTATTAGGTTCGGACACCTGACAGAGAGAATCATCCGAATTTCTCTCTGTCTATAAAGCAAAATTACTATAGAAGTTTCACTTTGACTGCACTTTTACTGTAGACATAGAGAAATCTAGAAAATTATCTTTGTCCGTTGTCTGCACCTAATAATTTGCCTGTTTACACAGGGTGTGGTATACGACTGTAGCGACATATTCGATTTGAGCAGAGGGATTTTGCCCAGAGCACAGGTAATGATTTCACCCCTTTCTTAGTTTTTATTTTATTTTATTTTATTGTATTACAAAGGTCAACAAAGAGAATGGGCTTGTATGTTATAACCTTAATTGACAAATGGATCTTATCTATATGTTTAGTTGATACAATGAATTAATAAAGATATATTTCTTATATATTAAAGTGATCAATTCTTATGTATTAATCTTTTGTTATAGAGTAATGTATAGTTTGGTGAAAATGATTTTTTTATTGATATACTTTCATTTCTTATAATTTTTCGTGATCATTATTACATGCCAATTGTGGAATTACTGAACATTCCGTTGACTCTTTCCTGTGTTAATTGTGTAAGTACTTACTTATACTGTAATAAAAGGAAGAAATCTATATTCTCTTTTTTGAAATATTTCCTCATTTTTTTATCAAAGTTAAAAAAAATATCATTTTTCACTAATATAATTAATACTTAGAATTACTTATAGGGATAAAATAAATAACTTTATTTTTTATCATGAAATATATAATTTAAATTTTGATAATATATTTTTTTATTCACATCAACATGGAATAAAACTAATTTTTTATTCCCAAATCTCGGCTATAATATGTTCTTTAGAAAATTATTTGAAATATTTTAAGTTATAATATTGCATCAGATTTCCATCTATACGACGAACTCCTTTTTTGTGAATTGAACTAAGTGCGATAACAATTTCTATGTACAACTAGCCTTTTCTCACATAAATAGTCACTTTTGTTTTAAGTTAAATTTCCCTTCACAAGATTGTGCTGGGAAAGTAACCCATATAGAGTCTACAAACAAGAAAGAGAAAATGCATCGAGAAGAAAAACTATTAGGATTTAATGTGAAAAAATCTGAAATATGAAAAAGGCCTATGAAAATTCACTATGAAAATTGGGAGAATTTGTATATATCTCTTGCTTTCTCGCTCTCACCTTTTCTCTCTTTATTCCTTGCATTATTCTGTACACATAATAGATAAAGAGATAAACATAAAACTAACCAAGGGGCGCAACACATGTAACATTGCGGCATTTGGTTTGGAGTTCCACGACACTCCACTTTGTCTCTAGTCTGATTGACAGCGTAATAGCGTCGAAATCTTAGAGTGTTATGACACTTCTCTATGTCTATGTCCAACTCGACTATACAGCATTGCAGAGTTGTATTGAAAACAATTGGTACAAAACATCATAACCCAAGCACATGAAGGACTTGTACAAATTGCATCGATAAGAAGCTGCAAGAACTAGAGAGAGAAAGTTTCAAATTTCATTTTCCCCGCTCTTCAGCCGGTGATCCTTAGGACGGAACATCTATGGAGGCGGATGTTCATCGATTGTCGATGGATATTTCGATCTATAGGAACGTAAGTAACAGCTCGACGAAGGAATTTGGTGATGGAATCGTTCTTGAAGAACATTTTATTTCAAGAAATCCAATGGATGCAGAGGAAGCACGGAGAAGACGATCAAGAGGTATGCTTGTTATGAATGAAAACATTGGTAATATTTCCCATATCTTCAATCAGGTAGAAGGTAAAGGGAAAACGATTGATTCTAATTCTGATATCAATACGCCTTGTACATTGAAAAAACTGGAATCATCGGTGAATAGCCACGAATTGGAGGCATCCTCTTCAGGTATGAACATTTTTGTTCAAAGATTTGGAAACCCAATTGCTATCCCTGATAGTGGTGCGGTAAATGAGATTCCCCAGAAGCCAGAAAACAAAGAGGCTATTCTAAAATCATACAAGCAGGCAATCCAAACAGAAGGGGTTACAGATCAGCATAAGGAGATTGTTGCTAATCATATTACTGATCAATTGATGGTGAAGACTGTAGCTAATTCGGCAAAAGACAATATATGGTCATATATCAAATTAAATTTCAATGAAGATGAATCAGTGTTATCAGTGGATGGGAAAGCTGTGATGTTAAACAAGGAAGCTGAAGCGAAGAATGCAAAAGTGCTCAATAAGTCTTTGGTGTGCAAAGTCTTTGGCAAAGATATACAACCTCATGTTGTATCTTGGGAACTTAGAAGACAATGGGCTAAGTACGATAAGTTTCATTTCACCACTCTCGGATTGGGATGGTTTCTCTGTTCTTTCAAATCGGTGGAAGCAATGGAAGGAGTTCTGATGGGAGGACCGTGGTTCATAAATGAACATATAATAGGCATGGATCGCTGGACTCCAAAATTCTCATCGTCATATATGAAAGGGCTTTCATCGCTCATTTGGATTAGAATGCCTCATCTACCGCTGCAATGTTGGGATGAAAATAATATTGCTAGAATTTCCTCGAGAGTTGGAACACCTCTTATGCTAGATGGCAACTTGTTCCATTGGGGAAGAAGAGAGTTCGCCAGAGCTTGCGTTCGAATCAAACTTGATCAGAAGCTTCCAGTTGGAGTGTGGGTGGATAGTATGGGAGGTAGATTCTTCCAAAAACTTGAGTATGAAAGAATATCAAGTCTCTGTTTTGATTGCGGTAAAATCGGACATGTAAAAGGAGACTGCAACAAATAGAATGCTGAGGAAATTATTAAGTCTTATGAAGAAAATTCTTTAGCTTCATAGAAGATGAAGGTTGTGAAAGAAAGCAACACTTATGGCCCCTAGGTTTTGGTGAATAATAAGAGGAAGAAGATAAATGTGGCAATCAATAAAGAGGAAACCAGGAAATTAGTTGCAAGAAATATTTCTCAAAGGAATGCATGTAAAGCAAAAACATGTCTTGGGAAACTGGAAAAGACAGATCAACAGAGCAACAAAATGTTGGAATCACATTTAGCCAATGACATTCGAGTAATTGAAGAAGGAGAAATTGTTATAGACAAGGCGAATGGAACAGAACC
Source organism: Dendrobium catenatum (assembly GCF_001605985.2). Lineage (NCBI taxonomy): Eukaryota > Viridiplantae > Streptophyta > Magnoliopsida > Asparagales > Orchidaceae > Dendrobium > Dendrobium catenatum. The sequence continues at coordinate 200,791 of NW_021318615.1, read as the reverse complement.
GAACCGCATTGAATCAGCTGAACTTGATCTTGGTCACTCAGAAGGTAATACATCAGAAATTTTACAGGATTCATGGGACGGCAAAACAGAGCAGGGAACTTTGCCCATAAGTAACTCCTTTGAAAGTTTGGAAGGAGAAATGACAGAAAATATGATGAACATTGTGAATGAAGAGCTGGAGAAACAAGATGAGACGAATGACAACACTAAACTGACCAAGAATGTCATACAGGACAGCAAAAAATCTACTATAAAGGAACAGGGGGATAATAGTATTTTGATCACTAAAGTGTCCAACAGCAAAACTAAACTTGCCAAAGAAATGAAAATGTTAGGACCCATTAAAGGGAATTACAAAACAAGAAAAGGTGAAGGAGGAGCAGAGAAGGCTAAGGCTTCAACCCCACTTTTAATTTAATGTCTTCAATCTTGTTTTTGGAATTGTAGGGGAGCAAAGAAGAAAGAAGCCTCCCACTACTTAAGAAACATGATAGGAGAGAATGGAATATGTTTCATTGGTTTGACAGAATCAAAACTGGAAAAGTTGGGAATTAATGAAGTCAGAAATCTGTTTGGGAATGAACGGGAGTTCTACCATGAGGAAGCTTCCGAAACTTCGAGAGGCATTCTGGCTCTCTGGAAATACAGAACAGTCTCTTTTAATGTCATTGTCTCTTCTAGACTACATTATAGGCAATATTACCACTCTTAAAGGTATAACGGCCAAAATCTATATTGTTTACGGTAATAAAAAATAAATGAAAGAAGGAAGCTCTGGAGTTTAATAGAGTAAAACATGAACTGCGAAGAGCCTTGCTTAGTTGGAGGTGACTTCAATTGTCTACTGAACCAGAATGAGAAGAAGGGAGGAAAGAAATTTATTTTTTCTCAAGGTCCACATGAAATGAAAGAAGTCATGACTAATAATAACTTCCATGACGTCGGTTTTCATGGACCAAATTTCACTTGGTGCAACAACAAAGAAGGCCTAGCAAGAATTTGGGAGAGGTTGGATAGAGTTTGGTTAAACTCTAAAGCTTTGTTGGAATTTCCTAATGCAGTGGTTAAGCATCTCCCTAGAATTTCTTTGGATCACTGTCCAATTCTAGTACAAATTGATAACAAGATGCAACATAATAAGAGAGAATTCAAATTTGAGAACATGTGGTGTTCTTATGAGGCAGTAAAAGGAATCATAGCGAAATCATGGAGGAAGAATGATTTTGGTAATTCTAATGATATTCTCCAACGAAAAATTAAAAGGTCTCTCAAAAACCTTTACTCTTGGAGAAAAAACAAGTTGAAAGAACTGAATGTGAAGATTCAAGAATTGAAAAATGAGATAATGCAGCTACAAGATAGAGAAGCTAAAGATGGAGGTCTGAGCAGGAAATCTAATTCTTCTCCGTAGTAAGGTGTGTGAGTTCAACACAAACCTGGCAATAGTTTCTACCTAGTGGAGACAGAGATCCAAATGTCAGTGGATGGAAGAAGGTGAGAAAAATACTAGATACTATCATACATTTGCAACAGCTAAGAAAAGAGGCAACCAAATTTTACAAATTGAAAGGGAAGATGGATAATTGGAAACAAACCAAGAAGCTATTCATGAGATTATGGAGAATTACTATGCAAAGAAATCGGGAAACTGAAAATGCAGTTTGAAGGATTGGCCTAATTTTAAAACTTCGGAGTGCATCCAGGCAAACAATTTAAATTTTCTAAAAGCTAACTACATGAGAGAAGAATGGGTAGTTACATTGAGGAAAATGGACAACAACAAATCTCCTGGAGCTGATGGCGCCAACGCATGCTTTTTTAAAAATTACTGGAACATTGTTGAAGAAGCAACCTGGAATGCAATCGATGAGTTTTTTAAATCTGGAAGGATGCCTGAACAATGGAAGGAGATGGTGGTTGTGTTGATTCCAAAAATTCAAAATGCCAAAGAATGCTCCAAATTCAGACCTATTTTGCCTCTGCCTAACGGTCTACAAACTAGCTACCGGTATGATTCTTAACAGATTCAAAAATTGCCTCCCAAAAGTTATATCAGAATATCAAGGGGCATTTTTTCCAGGAAGAAGTATTTCGGATAACTACCTTGTTGCACAGGAAATCATTAGCAAGATGAAAATGTCTGTGGCTAAACCGGGATATTTTCTCTTAAAGCTTGACATGGAACAAGCTTATGATAGCATGTGTTGGGAAAATCTAAATCAAGTATTGAAATTCATTGGATTTCCTGAGAGTTTGATGCAACTGATTATGCAATGCATATCTAATCCAAAATACTCTATAGTGATAAATGGAAAAAGAACAAACTTGATCAATGCTCGTTGTGGCTTCAGACAGGGTTGTCCCTTATCGCCAAGCCTATTTATTTTATGTTCTTACATTCTCTCCAAGGCTCTTCACAGGAGTAATAACAAGTTGGGGATGTGATTAGCTTCGAATATGGAGAAAGTAACACATCTGCTATTTGCAGATGATATTCTTGTTGTATCCAAGGCCTCTAGTGATAATGTTAGAGCTTTGAAGGTCATCCTCAAAAATTATTGCGTCTGGACAAGAAAAGCAATAAACTCCCAAAAATCCATGGTCTTATATGGTAAAAGAGTATCCAAGAAAAGAAGAAGGAAACTGAACAGAATAATGAGATGCATAGAAGTCAAGGAACTCAGTTATTTGGGCATCAAATTAGCATTGAGGAGACTTAAAACTAAAGATTTCATCAAATCAGCCTACTTAATTCATGTGGAGCAAGATGGTTATCAATGGCTTACAGAATAATCCTCATCAAATCAGCCTACTTAAACATGATTTATTACTAGGTAGCTCATTCCCTTGTTCCTAAAAGTATTTTGCTAAATATTGACAAAATATGTAGGAATTTTTTGTGGCATAAAGAAAATGGAAAATAAGGAATGCACTACATTGCTTGGTCAAATCTATGCCTACCTACCAATTTGGGAGGATTTGGCATCCAAGGAGCATCAGAAAGGCAAGGACCTTTAAGAGCAAGAATAGCGTGGATGTATTTACATAACAACGACTCATTGCTATGTCAAATTCTCAAAAGGAAATATGGTGACAAAATCTGGGAGGAAGGTATGAAGAAAGGTTCTTCATCAGCTTGGAAAATCATCAAAGACGGCATCAAATTTTTGAAACCAATTGTAAGATGGGAAGTTAATAATGGTAATAGCATTAACATTACCAATGACAACTGGATTCTAGACCATAACCTTAACAATTGGTCTGCAACGTGCAATGTAGCAGATCTCTCAGATAAAAGGTATCTTTCCTTATGGATCAAGATTGAAATTGGAATGTAGAGAAAATGACTGATTTTTTCTCTAAAGACATGATAAATCTGATTCAACAAATGGATAAAGGGGAGATTAACAGAGAAGATAAGCTAGAATTGTTATGCAGCAATTTAGGGAAGACGATATCATCTCTGTGTACTGAAGCCAATAATAGGAATCTTGACAGCAATCTAAGCAAGTTCAATTGGCTGAAAAAGCTAAAACTCAACCAGAGAACTCATTTGTTTTGGTGGAGAGCACTGAATGATGCACTACCAACTAATTCTTGGTTCAGTTATAGAAAATTAGCTAATAATTCAGATTGTCCTAGAGGATGCCAGACGAGGGAAGATACAGAGCATATAACCACTAAATGTGGTAAGCTTTTGGAGATTATACTGAAACTGAGACACTGGGGATTTAACATTCCTTCTTTTCAAAATCTTGATGAATGCATTGTAGAACTTAGTTCTAAAGAAGACAATGGTCTTGCAAAAATTTATGCATTGACCGTTTATTACAGCTGGAGGTCACAGAATCTGGGCAAACATGGAAATTCAGAATTTCCCATTGCCTACATAGCAGCTGAAGTCATCTCTCAAGCATCATTTTTTCAATATGCACCAACCGAGAAGAATTGGAGCACTAATCAGCAATTACTGCCTAAATCTTGGTGTCCCCCTCCTAATGGTTGGTTAAAATTGAATGTAGATGCGGCTTTGTTGAAATCGAACTTGGTGGGAATACTAGGGTTGCTTAGAGATTGTAAAGGTAGAATGATATGTGCTTATGGAAAGAAGATAATACATTGGGACGTTGCTCATCTGGAACTTAAAGCAATTCTCATGATGGAAAAATACATTCAAGATTGGTTTTGTGAATATAAGGGGATAATCATTGAAGGAGACAATGTGAATATCATAAAGATGCTCCAAGATTCTATAAGAATGAAGACTAATAAAGGTATGAAATTGGATCTCTCTTTCCTACAAGTGTTCAAAAATATTCTTTTTCTCTTTACTCCTAGAGATTGTAATAAGTTGGCCGATTATTGTGCCAAATTTGCTTTGTTAGGTGACTTCTTCTGGGACTCCTTTGTTGAAACAGAACTTCCAACAAGTTTTTTACACTTGTTTAGGAAGGACTGTCATGGAGTCTCTTAGTAAATGCCCATTGTAATTTCATGAGTTTCATTAATGCTAGTTGCATCCTTTATTCAAAAAAAAAAAAAAAAAAGGACTTGTACAAACCCTCAACGAGCTCAACTAACAAAATTGAGGTCTCATATAGTAACACAAGTTGATTGATCGACACAATCAGATTCTACACATAGCTAAAATTTTTCTATTTGTGAGTTAGATTTTTTCTATTTTGTAAAATAAATTACCCATTTTGTTAAAAATCTAATTATTCGATATAAAATCCTATAATTAACAGATAATTATCTTATGCCTTGAATTAAATTCTCACTCAGAAAACTATAAAAAACTTTTTTGTTCTTTCTTTTTTCTTTAAAAAATAACAAATTTTGTCGTGGGAAAGCTGCAAGCATATTCTAACTTTTCAACACTCATCATTAGCTATTATGTTAAAGCTACAAGCCAAATATAATGGCCGACACCTTTCAACAAATTTTGATTGAAAGGAATACAATTAATTTATAACCTCAAATCAAAGTAAAACTTGAGAAAAAAATCAACAAGTTGGTAATATAAGAACAAGACCAAGCAATTGACATTTGTTTCCTTCTTTATAGATCAAAACCCTAATTTGATCTAATCTTCTACCACCTAATCTTCCCTTAAAACAATGACTGATATTCTAAACTATCTTTCTAATAACCCCATTATGTGCGATAATCCACCGCCTATAAAGCCCCACCTCCACTTGGCTTACTCCTCCAAATTATCCTAAGCATAGCTTCAAAGTTCTATTCTCATGGTGACTTTATCTCTACTCTCCTATTATATTCTTCTCAATCTCTTCTTCCTTTTGCTTTCAATAGAGAAGAATTTTCTAGTATTAGTGCGAGAGCTTGCCAGAGAACACCATGTCATTGACGTTAACTCACTTTTGTTGAGCAACTCCTGCTCCATGCCTGATAAAAGTTTACTCTCAATTTAAATAATTTCTTAATACACTATTAGAAACTATTTTTTTCATAAATTAATTAAAATAATAATAGAATGTTGATTAGCAGTTCAAGATCTGATTAAAGTTTATAGGTATTTTCCTATTTTGGTTTTCTTATTGTCATGACTAATTTATTATTCAATTCTATAGCTTTTGCATATAAACATGTAATGCAGCATAGTTACATTTTAATAAAATAAAAAAATCTTGTGAATGAGTTTAGTTATAGTAGTTGGAAATTTTAGAAGCTCTGTAGTATGTAGTTTATTTAAAATGAATATTGAAAGTGAGTTTGAAATATTCTAGAATTAGAGCATGTTATTTGCTTGTCACAGCTCAACACGATGGGATATGTTCTTAGCAGTTGGGTTGTGACAAGCTTTTGTGGTATCACATGTTTATTTATTATTATTTATCTATTCTTTTTTTGTGAAATGTTGGCATTGTAATGCTCAACATACAAGCATGGGTATATAAGGCATGTCCTTTGAATTTGTTATCAAGATCATTCGACACTAGATATCTAGAATTTGTATTGTTAATATGTCACTCCCTAGCATTCACTAGGTAACATAGATATCACAAGCTTAAACGTGATGTAAAAGCAAAAAAAAAAAAAAAAAGAACTCATTATATGTATTAATTAGTTGTTTCAATTGTGACAGGCACAGACCTTCTAGGTTTAACGTGGTCCACTAGCACGGCCTGTGCTCATCCCGGGCGCACCAAGACAAGCTGTCCCATGTGGAGCTACTCCGACGGGACCAAGCCCGTGACAACTACATCCAATGCCAGGTCGCCAACGCCAACGCTCACCTCAATCTTTTTGGCGGAACTTTTTCTGCAAGCGTTCCGGCAAGCATCGGTGTTGATCTTGGTATCAACAACTATATCATCAAAGTAGGCCTAGGCACCTCTACCAATGACTTTTTTAGTTATGTTCGACAATGGAAGTGATCTCACTTGGACCCAATGTGTCCCCTGCATTAACTGCTTCACCCAAAAAAATCCATTTTATGATCCTACCCAATCCTGCACCTTCATTGACATCTCATGCAACTCCAGCTATTATATCGAACTAGATACATTTGGTTGCTGCTCTACCTCCACCTGTCTCTACAAGGAAGAATATGTTGACCATTCTAGTACTAATGGCCCCCTCATTCAAGACACCTTGAGATTCTCCTCTGATACTATATATAGAGAACTTCCGCTTCGGCTGTGGATATAATAACACCAGAAATTTTGGACAAGTAGATGGGTTATTAGGCCTCGGCCGGGGAGTTGTTTCAACTATTTCCCAAACAGCTCAATTGTATGATAATGTATTCTCATATTGTCTACCATCAGGGTCTGACGAAATTGGATATCTCAAACTAGGTAGCTCTGTCCCTGGTGTGAGGTATACACCGATGCTAACAAACCGAAACTTGCCATCCTTCTACTTCCTCAAGCTCACTGGCATTTCTATTGAGGGTACCAGGCTCGCCCTTTCACCTACTGAAACTGTGTTGGACTCCGGCACATCATTTACCTACTTGACACCCACTTCCTACTTTGTCCTTCACGGCATTTTTGGAAAAAAAATGAGCAATTTTCCAACAGCGCTGCCAATTTTATATCTCGACACATGCTATGACCTCACTGGCCACTCGGAGGTGGACGTGCCAGAGATTGTGTTAACCTATGATGGTGAAGTGCCGACTATCTTAGATGGCTCGGGGATACGTTATATTGTCAGTGTATCTCAAGCGTGCTTAGCCTTCACTAAATTAAATGATGATGTTAAGGTTTCAAATATTGGTAATATGCATCAATGTAGGTTCAATGTTGTCTATGATGTGGGGAACTTAAGAATTGGCTTTGGGAGTAATGTTGTAGCTAGTGATGGATCAATCGACGTGATTGGGTTAAATGCAATGTATTGATGTAGCTATAATGAATAGGTTTCGTTATGTTGGTTATAAAATCGGTGCGTGTGGGACAATAAATGTAGTCATGAAAAAAGTTCAATTATATCCAAATTTTATGAAATCATTAAATATCAAATGAAGGAAACATTATATGAGTTGATGAAAACCATTAAGATGTTCTTAATTTCTTTATAATTATGGGGGAATGATGACATTAATTGTCGGAGTTTAGAATTTGGATTATCAGAGGTAAAATGCCATCTTTCTTTGCAGAAGATCTTACACTTAAAAATAATGAAGACTGCTTGTTGTGATGACTTTTGTTTAGTATCAGACTCTTACAAAGTAAAATCAACACATATTTTTCTTCAATTTATCCTTTTGGTTCTCAATTTGGCTTCAGTTTTTATTTTTGTTCTGGTCTGTAAAAGGAAGCATTTAAGGCTTGTGATTTTTGCCAACTCATTGGGTTGTACAACTTAACACCTTAAAGTTTTGATGCTACTAATCCCAAATTCATTAAATATGGAGACATTTAGTCTAATTTAAGCTAACTCACATACATATCACTTACACAACCTTAGAACACAAGACCTCTGGTTGATAGTCAAAGCTTCTAACCAACAGAGTTTCTCAATGATATATTATGTGATTTACATTTTTGAAATTTTAAAGATTTTTTTCCTAAATATTATGCACCCACATGAAAACAATTCTGACTCTTCCACCATCAGCATGCATCAAATAAGGAGGATGACTTAACCAAATATTATGATTGTACTTCTATGAAGGTTAAATCAGAACAAAAATTGGAGTAAGAAGAGGATGAAAGATGTTAAGATACTCGAGGAAGATATGTCCTTGTTGAATGTAGAGGGAGAGAGGGAATGAAGAACTAACTTTATTGCTTTGGCTTGGAGTGCCTATTACAGCCTATTGCAACTACTTATAAAAACAAATGGCAATACAAAGTTACACAAGAACCTAAAGAAAGTACAACAGAAAAACTAACATAAATCTAGACCAAATCCGAACAAAAGAAGTGGATCATCCAAAAATAATTGATCCCTTCCTCCTAAAAGTTCAAATGAAAGATGCATTGGAGCAGTACAATCATCATCATGTGAAGTCGGTAAAATATTTCATATGCCTTTATCATCTCTAATCAATACTAATGCTTTAAGATTTTAAGTATTTTGTTTTATAAGAACATAACCTCTGATCTATGCTTGAAAACTGATAGCATGACTGGTACAAATCCCATGTTAGTTGTGAAGTGAACAACTCCAAGCAATCCTTGAAGCTACTGTAAAGTTACAATAATCTCCGCTCCTCCCATGAACCCAATTAGCAATGATTTTGACAAGAAATAAAAAAATGAAACCCAGCCTACAACAAATATTGGTAAAAATTAAGAGCCTCTCGTAATCGCATCTGTTGTGGCCTGTTACATTATTGATAAATCTCAGTAGTTTAATTTCTTAGCATCTTTAAATATAAAACAAATCTTGAATGATAACTAAAGTCATATATTGGTGATTACAAAAGATCATAATCACCATAATTAGTTGTTTTATGTAGCATTACATATTGTAGTTAATATAATGACTTTTTAGGAAACTATATATGGAGCATAAATAAGCAAGAATGAATGATTCTTTCCTCAAATACCGGGAGGAAATATATCATCATAATCTTTTAAAGGTAATCATTTAGGTGGTGAAGAAATAGTTTCCACTAAATGTTGGGATATGATTATATACAGCAATCCCTCTGAAACTTTAGGCACAAATAAGTCCTTTATTTAGGTGATTATGATAAGTCTGAACATAAAAATTCCTCAGCAAAGAAGGTGGCAATAAAGGCTAGCTGGAGATACAAAGTAATTGGTTCTTTATCAGGAGAACCAGTCTCTCTCAGCATGCATATATCCCATTACCAAACATGCAATAGAAAACAGCCCGACGGAAACATCTTTTCAGCTCCCAAGGACTGAATAAATCAATGGTGGCACAAAACTTAAATCTATATGAAGTGAAAAGAAGAAAAATAAAAAAAATTGAGTATTGCATTGTTTCCAAATGGTTTGAAATTTTCCTACGATAGCGAAACATGCTGAACTGTTAAATAGAGTTTAGACGCATTACTGGCATAAACCAATAATGAGTCATTTCATCATTCAATTTTGTAACTATTTTATTATAGAAAACAAAGACAATTATTTAAAAGTGAATTTGTAATTCAAATCCAATGAGTTTTCTCTCAAATTTTATCAGTCGATGCTCTTGAAACTGACCAGAATAAAAAGTATTAATGATTATCAATCAATTAATAAATTAAATATAATAATCATTGTATTTTTTGTTGCTAATGTGGTCAAATAATCAAAGACAACAAAAATTTTCATGGAAGATAGCTCATTAATACCTTCGTCTCAATCAAATTAATGCATGTTGTGCAAACTTTTTAGTGTTCTATAAATAATTTTTTTTTTTTAACAAAACACATATATTAATAAAAGCAAATTCGGTTACATCAGAAAATGACCAGAGAGAAGAGAGAGTGAAATACATTAACATATGGCTCAGTATAACGACCGAGGCTCCCAGCATCCCTGTAACCTCGCACGGACCGTCCATACGGTAAAAATAGCGCCCACATCCAATCGTCGAAGAACACCGAAGGTTGCCACCAGCTCGGCCACAGGGACACGAGCCCCAGCCACATCATAGCCTTTAAAACCTCAGAAATCAAACAGAGAGAAACAAATAAAGACAAGAAACCTAGAAAGATCATCTTCGACTACGCCCCCTCCGGCGTCCCCTCCCGCGAAATCTCCCGCGCCCACGAGAAACAGCAGGACTATCTCGCACCAAGGTAAAGTCATTTCCAGGATCGGAACCACCGTAAAAATCCGGATCAGCCAAATTGCAATCCGAAAACTCCGAACCAGATTCAAATTCGGAAGAGACATATAACCAATCCCCCTGGTTAGAGAAATCGGATCCAGGATTAATACCCAAACGCTGAACCAAATGCTGCGTATCAACCAAGTTAACTGAGACATCCACTAGATTATCCGAACAAATCGAATTGTTACCCAGATTATTTTCCACAATACAATCTTTATGCACAGAAATATTATTCAAAATAACAGCATCAGGTGGCGATTGAACCAACTCATCAAAACCCAATAAAACCGGGCTGTCAACCGCAATGAGCCCCTTATCTCCCAACCCACCAGTAAATTCCAGCAAAGAAACCGGGGCATGAACAGAGGGAGAGACATATCCATTTAAAACATTAATATCAAAATCACTATTTAACTCACCAACAGCCGGACAAACAACACCATTTTCCGGAATAACAACGTTATTAACAATACCATCCTCACACAAAGAAGCATTGGGGATAGAAAAGTTAACAGGAATAATAGGAATCGGTAAAGAAATTAAAACGGATTTAATTTGCGACGGAGCAGATGGCTCCATAGGACGAACATTTGGATTTAGCTAAGGACATTCAGACTTTTTATGACCCACAACTTTGCAATGAAGGCAAAAATTGGGCATACCTTCAAGAACAACCTTTTGCACATATCCTAATTTTTCCGGTCCCAACCAAACAGAATCAGGATAGTTTTTGGAGATGTCAAGTTCAACTAGAATGCGCGCAATAGAGGGACGCGAACCTACAGCCGTCGCATTATCAGTTTGGATCGGCCTACCAAAAACAGAGCCCAGGCCAAAGAGAATACGCGAAGAGAAGAGATGAGCTCGCAAACCTGGAAAAGAAATCCACACAGGGACAACATGTGACTCTTCCGAAAGATCCAAAGTAGGCGACCACTTAATAATTTTCATAAAACATCCATAAACAAAATATGAACGATGAGCAAAGATCCTATCATAATCTAGATCGTTTGATAACTTAATTAATACATTTGATTGATCCAGCAAAGTAACAGAAAAATCACCGGTTAACTTAAGATTGAAGAAAAATCTACGGATTGCATCCAAAGCCGGACGTTTAAGGGGAAACTTCCCTACCAACGCAAAATCGAAAGGCTTAGCAAGGTGCATAAATTCATCCTCAGAAAACCAAAGAGCAGGCATACCGCGAATCGTAGAAACACGAAGATCCGGAAAAACATTCGCATCAACAGGCCCCGACAAAGCATCTTTGAAAGATTTGGAACTCTTACCCGCAAGGAAACCCGGATCCAACCTCTTGTTTGCCATGGAAGCAAAGACGGAGGCGAGAAAGCGAGAACGGCTAGGGCAAAAGCATTAGCGAAAAGGGGCAAACCCTAGCAGACGAGAGCAAAGCGAGCCTCATTGAAAAAATGTGTGCTGATGGTGTTCTATAAATATGATTTAGAGATACAATTAATTCAATAAATATCTTTACTAATTTTTTTTACCACCAACTCAAAATTTTTGTTTCATTCATATAGATGCAATTCCTTCCTAATATCAGCTCTCAAACATTTGCTAACTTTTGTGTACATTAAGAAAAAAAATTGAAGACTTCAAATATATATAGTATAAGTATTTGGACAAAGGGCTTTGATACATTGGTAAAGTATATGAAAATTCACTCTTACTCAAAAAAAGAAAATGCCGACAACAAAATTAGCATTCACATATGTTAAAGCATTTTTTGAGGCATCCCATATTTCTAAAAATTAGAGAACTATGACAGAAAAATTAATCGAATGGTAGATCGATAGAGAAACCTTGCCAAACATAAGTGAAGGGCGAGTAGAGAGGATGAAAGGACATGGAGAGGAAGTTGGACAGAGTAAAATCGTCGGGAATGGCCGATTGGAAGCAGTCAGACCGAGCAGAGAATGAGAGATGGTTTTTGCATGAGAATAGATGTAGGAGAGGAAATTCACCTAATTTTAGACGGAGTAGGGGGTTAAGAGTTGATGTATGGCCCTCTCCGGCAAATTTCTACCCTAATTTACCAGCGAAAATTCCACCAACAAATACGTCTGATTTGAAGCAAGCATATGGTATTTTGGCGGCAATCCCACCGGTAAAAGTGCAGCAGATATTCTACCGGAAAAGACCGCCGGCTAACTTAAAATAGGCGTCATTTGAAGACAGAATTTTTGCTAGTAACATTACGGCGAAAATTCCCCCGGAAGATTGTTGAAAAATGCCGGAAAGTTTTCCATCGTCAAATCCACCAGAAATCCCACCGCTATTTCCAGTGAATTATGGTCCGTCGAAAATTTTGCCGAAAATAGTCATTTTTCTTATAGTGTTTTCCTAACAACCGAAATGTTATTTTAAATATTATTTTTTTGGCCCATTTCAAATGATTCATATGCTTTTTAAATGGAAATGAAAATTACGAATGATTTTAAGTTTTTCACAATATAAATTGAAGTTTTTTTAAAAGAAAAACATGATCAAAAGAGCTTCAGCTCGCAATGTATTATTAAAAAGCAATAATTACTAGTCTAGATACAGAATATGACAGAATAGAAAGAAGACCAATAAAAGCATTCAAGATGAATATGAAGCAATCTAAGAAGAAATTGAGCCATTTGTAGTCTCATGCTTATCAAATTAAAACAAGCAAAAGTTATTTTATGCCTCTTAAAAGATGATATTGTCTGGGAAACAAAATAATTGTGGTAGAGCTGCAGGCATTTTAGTAAGTGCTTATTGGACTTATTACCATAGCGAAACAAGCTGAACTGTTAAATAGAGTTCAGACGCATTACTCGCATAAACCAATAATGGGTCATTTCATCATTCAATTTTGTAACTATTTTATTATAAATTCTTTTAAAATATATTCAAAATAAAAAACAAAGACAAATATTTAAAAGTGAATTTGTAATTCAAATCCAATGAGTTTTCTCTCAAATTTTATTAGCCGAAGTTCTTGAAACTGACCAAAGTAAAAAGTATTAATGATTATCAATCAATTAATAAATAAAACATAAATAATCATTGTATTTTTTGTTGCTAATGTGGTCAAATAATCAAAGACAACAAAAAATTTTCATGGAAGATAGTTCATTAATACCTTTGTCTCAATCAAATTAATGGATGAAATTATTTATCTAGTAGATATTTTAATAATCAAATGAATGGTACAAGCGTTTTCTCAAGCATCACTACAGGAACAATGTCATTTTCTGGCGAAAATAAAATCTGCTAGAAATTTACATTTCCGACGGATTTCCAACGGTAATTCACGCGTCAGAAAAGAAACACCATTGAAAAAATTCTATCAAAAAATTCTTCATAGTAAATTGCTTAGAAATTAAAAAAAAAAATGTTATTTAGCCTGAGCAGGCCCGTGAACCCGCCTGAGAACTCTGTGAGCACATAAACCAGCATGTTATCACCACGGGCTAGTCAACCTGCCTGCTCTCTGCAGTCGCATGATTCAAGCCCGCCCGTTAACTCCACAAGCCCGTGAACTAGGCCTACCCGTGAACCCGCATGTGCTATGCATGGTTTAAACCCCGCTCAATTTAAACCACGGTCTATCCAATGATTTGCGATGCAAACAATGTCAATTTATCTGGGTTTTTCTTTTTATTATATTTTCTTAATAATTATATTTAATAAATAATTCTAAAATTAATTTTTTTAACAATATCTATTAAATTATCTAATTAATTTATTTTATTTAGTTAAATTACCATAATAATAGTTATTAAATTTTTTTATTTTTTTAGTTTAACCATTTTAGTTTAATTTAACAAAATGAATAATTTTAAATATTTACTGTTTGGTATTGGATTGGATTTTACTTTAGTGGGATGTAGTAAATTCTATAAAATTGACTTTATTAAATCTTGATGGTGTTAAATCCTGAATACTGTTTGGTATAATAAATGTTAAATCTTGATAAATCCTTATAAATTGTTTGATAGTTTAATTCATGATTTAAGACGGTTGGTTCATTTAGAAATTAAAATTAATGTGCTTTGAATTTAATTTGCATGACTGCTTGATAATTAGATAATTAGTTATGTAATAAATAATTTGATAAGTGACATTTAAATAATTAATTTGATAATTAGTTTTAATTAAGTTAACTTCTAATTATATTACTCATTATCTAATTTAATAACAATTATAAAACTAATAACTAATTATCTAATTATATTACTAATTATATAATTATCTAATTATAATCTCAACTTCTAATTATATTAAACTAATTTAATGATAATTATACAACTAATAACTAGTAACTAATAAATTACCAATATTAATTAAACTAATGTAAAGACAATTAGACTATTAATTATTTAATTAAACTTAATTGGATTACTTATTTATACTACTTATTATTTGATTAATTTATAATCTAGGGTTTGGCTTCGTCTCTTTTCCTCGTCGCCATTTCTCCGTGGCTGCTTGAATTGCATAATGTACGTCTTTCGCGTGACGGAAAAAAAAAGGGTACAAAACACCATAACCCAAGCACATGGAGGACCTGTATAACCCCTCAATGAGCTTAACTAACAAAATTGTTAGTAATACAACTTGATTGATCAAAACAATCAGATTCTTCATAGAGCTAAAATTTTTCGATTTGTGAGTTAGATTTTTTCTATTTTGTAAAATAAATTATCCATTTTGTAAAAAAATCTAATTATTAGATATAAAATCATCTAATTAACTGATAATTACCTTTTGTCCTGAACTAAATTCTCACTCAGAATTCTATCGATTTTTTTTTTCTTTTTATTTCTTTAAAAAATAACAAGTTATGTCGCGGGAAAGCTGTAAGCATATTCTAACATTTCAACACTCATCATTAGCTGTTATGTTAAAGCTACAAGCCAAATCCAACGGCCGACACCTTTCAACAAATTTGGATTGAAAGGGATGCAATTAATTTATAACTTCGTATCAAAGTAAAATTTAAGAAAAAAAATCAGCAAGTTGGTAATATGAGAACAAGTCTAGGCAATAAACATTTGTTTCCTTTTTTTAAAGGTCAAAACCCTAATTTAATCTCTTCTTCTACCACCTAATCTTCCCTTAAAACAATGACTAATATTCTAAACTATATTTCTAATAACCCCATTATGCGCGATAACACCTCCACTTGGCTTACACCTCCAAATTATCCTAAGCAAAGCTTCAAATTTCTATTCTCATGGTGACTTCTTCTCTACTCTCATGTTGTATTCTTCTCAATCTCTTCTTCCTTTTGCTTTTAATAAATAAGCATTTTCTAATATCAGCGCGAGAGCTTGTCGAAGAACACCATGTCATTGACGTTAACTCACTGTTGCCAAGCAACTCCTGCTCCATGCTTGATAAAAGTTTGCGAGCAATTTAAATAATTTCTTAATACTCTATTGAAGACTATTTTTTTCATAAATTAATTAGAATAATAATAGAATGTTGATTAAAAGTTTAGGATCTGATTATAGTTTATAGTTATTTTTCTATTTTGATTCTTTTTATAGTCATGACTAGCTTATTATTCAGTTTTGTAATTTTTGCATGTAGCCATGTAATGTAGTGTCGATAAATTTTGATAAAAAAAAAAAAAAAAAAAAAAAAAAAAAAAAAAAAAAAAATCTTGTGAACGAGTTTGTTTTTAGTAGTTGGAAGTTTTAGTAGCTACGTAGTATGTATTTTATTTAAAATGAAGAATTAAAGTGAATCTAAAACATTCTAGAATTAGATCATGTTATTTTTTTTTGTAACAGCTCAACATGATGGGATCCAATCTAAGCGGGTTTGGTTGTTACAAGCTTTTGTGGATCACATGTTTATTTTTTATTTTTATTATTTTTTTGAAATGTTAGCATTGTAATGCTAAACATACAAGCATGGATATATAAGGCATGTCCTTTGAATTTGTTATCAAGATATTTAGACATTGGATATCTAGAATTTGTATTGTCAATATGTCACTCCCCTACATTCACTAGGTAACATAGATATCACAAGCTTAAACATGATGTAGAAGCAACAAAAACAAAAAACAAAACAAAAAACAAAAACAAAGAAAAATCATTACATACATTAATTAGCTGTTCCAATTGTGACAGGCACAAGCCCTTCCAGGTTCAACATGGTCCACTGGCATGGCCTGTGCTCATCCTAGGTGCACCAAGACAAGCCATCCTATGTGGAGCTCCTCCGACGGGACCAAGGCTGCATCAAATACATCCAAAGCCGGGTTGCCAACTCCAACACTTGGCTCAACCCTATTGTGGGGCTCTCTTTTTGCAAGAGTCCCGATAAGCATCAGTCTTGCTCTTGGTATCAACAACTCTATCGTTAACATAGGCCTAGGCACTCCTACCAAGTCCTTCTTAGTTATGTTCAACACTGGTAGCGATCTCACTTGGACCCAATATATCACTTGTGTTAATTGCTACACTAAGAAAATCCATTTTATGACCCTACCTAGTCCTCCACCTTAACCGACATCTCATGCAACTCCGAATATTTTACCGAACTAGATCAATTTGGTTGCTCCTTTACCTCCACCTATCTCTACGAGAAAAATATGGTGACCAATCTATTACTAATGGGTCCCTCATTCAAGACACCTTGACATTATCCTCTGATACTATACATAACTTCCACTTCGGCTATGGACATAATAACACCGGATATTTCAAACAAGAAGATGGGTTATTAGGCCTCGGTCGGGGGCTATTTCAATTATTTCCCAAGCAACTTAATTGTATGATAATGTATTTCATATTGTCTACCATCAGGGTCTAATAAAATTGGATATCTCGAACTAGGTAGCTCTGTCTCTGGTGTGAAGTATACACCGATGCTAACCAACCCAACTATGCCATCTTTGTACTTCATCATGCTCATTGCCATTTCTATTGGAGGTACAAGGCTCTCCTTTTCACCTATTGAAACTGTGTTGGACTCCGGCACATCAATAATCTACCTACCACCCACTACCTACTCCACCCTTCGCAGTGTTTTTAGAAAAGAAATGATCAATTATAAGACGGCGCCACCACTGTTCAATATCGACACATGGTATGACCTCACTGGCCTCCCCTAGGTGGATGTGCCAGATATTTTGTTGATCTATGATGGTGAAGTGTCATCTTACTTAGATGGCTCGGGGATACTTTATATGCCCAGTTTATCTCAAGCATGGTAGTCTATGATGTAGGTAACTTAATAATTTTCTTTGGGAGTAATGGTTGTAACTATTGATGGATCGATCGAGTTGATTGGGTTAAATGAAATGTATTGATGTAGCTATAATGAATAAGTTTCATCATGTTGGTTATAAAATCAAGGCGTGTGAGACAATAAAGGTAGTCATGAAAAAAAAAAAAAGTTCAGTTGTATCCAAAATTTATGAAATTATTAAATATCAAATGAAGGCAACTTTATATGAGTTGATGAAAACCCTTAAGATATGCATAATTTCTTTATAATTAAGGGGTAATGATGCCATTAATTGTTGGATGTTAGAATTTTGATTATCAGAGGTAAAATGTCATCTTTCTCTGTAGAAGAACTTATGCTTAAAAGAATGAAGATTGTTTGATGTGATGATTTTTGTTCTGTATCAGACTCTTACAAAGTAAAATCATCACATATTTTTCTTCAACTTAATCCTTTTGGTTCTAATTTTGACTTCAATTTTCATTTTTGTTCTGGTCTGTAAATGGAAGCATTTAAGACTTGTGAGTTTTACCAATCCATTGGGCCGTACATCTTAACACCTTAAAGCTTTGATGCAACCCATCCCGTATTCCTTAAATTTTGAGACATTTAGTCTAATTTAGGAAAACTCACATACATATCACTTACGCAACCTTAGAACACAAGACCTCTGGTTAATAGTCGAAGCTCTCTACCAACAGATCAATGAGAGTTACGTTGTGCAATGATATATTATGTGATTTACCTTTTTGTAATTTTAAAGAATTTTTTTGCCTAAATATTATGCACTAACATGAAAAAAATTCTCACTCTGCCACTATCTGCATGCATGCATCAGGTATGTGTATGTTCATCCATAATTATTAAGCAATTCTCAAACCTATGTTCATCCTTAAAAAAAAAAAAGTTCTAATCTCTAGCTCAAGCTTTAGTGAGTGGGGCCAAAGCCGTCGACATTGAAGCTTTTCCAAAGTGTCTTAATGAAATTTTGCACTTCTTCTAATCAGTGATATAGTTTGATATGTTTCAAACACATTAAGCTTTTATAGTAAAATAAAAAGGGGAATTAAGGGAGCATTAGCGGACTAATGCTCTCACTTGAAATAATTTTTAAGTTTTTATACATCATATAATTTCAATTATATAATAGAATTTTTATAAAAAAAATTAATTTAAATAAAAATTCTATTTTATGAACCCTCTAAAATTTTAGAATTTAAAATTATAAAAAGCTATTGAAGAAATATTGATAAAGTTTTTAAAATAAGTAATTTGTGTGTATGATTAAAAAATTTTTCGACACTAACACCATAAAAAGGAAACTATATATATCACGAACAAGCTCTCAACGATATTAATTCAGAGTAGCCTTATGATACCATGGCAATGATTTCATTCTTCAATGGACGTCTGCTCATCAAAGACTACTAGGACTAGGAACATGCCGTTGAGTCCTTCCTTGAGTACATGGAGGTTGAACTGGTCTAAAACAAGTGAAGTATGTTGCTTGTAGGTTGAGAGAAGGTGCTGGTTCTTGGTGGGCATAATTGCTGCATATGAGATACAGAGAAGGGAACTGACGGATTTGGAGTTGGTATAAGATGAAATAGCTTTTGAGGGCTCATTTTCGTCCCACTGATTTTTAGAAAATACTTTACCTGCGAGGGGCTCTTATGTAAGTGGATATACAGAAGAATTTTATAGGTTGAGTGCATGGAACTATCTCAATAAATCCCATATTTAAATCATTACACGACATATTGGGTCCTAAATGACATCTTACACAAAAATTTGGGATTTAGCTCAGTGTGGTCATTATCCCAAAATGCAACTCAGTCGGCATTCAAAATCGCACTCAACTCATCACCAGTCTGTAGAAGGTAATAGATCCAAGAACCACTGTCTAAAATGCTTTTAGTTTTGCCACAAATCAAATCAGCCAACCATCCCAGTTGTGATTAATTAGGATAATTAACTGAGCCCAAAACTTAGAGTACAAACCTATTAAGCCAGATACACTCAAATGTTTCCAATTCGGGCATAAGTGTAATGAGTGCCTGAGTTTTTAGAAGTTACAGTTGCTGGAGGCAGAGGAAAGTGAAGAACAAGCTAACAATGACATTGACGAAAATGTGATACGACTGGAGATGAAGTAGAAGATATATAGATATATTAATATGATATGTCTAGCAAAATCAATGGCTTCATAACTGGCTTATCAATTTGGAAGATCAACCATCTATTAACAAATTATTTCGATTAGATGATTTTCTAAAACAAGGAAGCTTTAATTTAGTAGTTTGCAGACCAATTTTACACTTCCTTGCTTGATGTTCTTTTTTATAGTGTGTGAAGTGCTTCTGCAATGTTTAACTAAGGGTTCTCATAGTCTACATGTCATACCTCTTCTTCTAAATACTTAATAAAAAAAATAAGGAATGGTGATTCATAATGTTGACCCCAATTAATTAGGATAAGTATAATGATGATGATGATTGAATATCATCTACAACATATTACACCAATGAAAGCTCAGTAAAAAAAAAAAAAAAAACCAATGAAAGCTCAGGCAAATGAAGACCCAATCATTCTTGTTGTGGAATTAAATAATATATTCACATTAATATTATCATGATATACGAGGTTACATTGGATGTGGAATTGAACGCTATTATGTTTTATGTTGTACTGGTAAATGTAGAGTATCTTTATTAAATGCAATATTTTATTTAATTTTAACAGATATAATTAATTAACAACCTGACAGATACCAAAGTATGTATGACTCATTGCAAGTTAAGAAACTTACCAATTGCAAAATTTCTAAGAATTAATCGTCACTAAATAATTTTTCTTAGAAATGCTTGTTTGCAAATTGACAATAAATTTTCATAATCTTCCATTTTCTAGCAAAAAGATAATTTAATTGAATAATTTACAAAGACTCAACTCAAACACGCAAAAAATAAAAGTTCTTACACGTTAAATAGTTTATTTGCATAAATCAAAATTTGATTTTTAAGTTCTTACTCTAGACAACATAATTAGAACCATTTTTATGCTAGTAAATTAGGTAGTTCTGATTAATTGTTAAAATATTAAATAATAATTATTTTAAATTAGATTTTAGAGCATCACATATTCAATCTTAAAATCAAGGAGAATGCCATCAGAGGGTGATTGGTAGAGACCTGCTATAGCGAGGTGACCATCCTCTGATTACTTGTTGAGCGCGCGCGGTCATTATAATTGCTTGTGAGCCATATAAGATCCCATATATTCTTGAAGATGTAAAGTCATTTGTATAAAGGAAACTTGACATATCCCTATAAAATATGGGCTAAATGTACTTTTAAGACGCACAAATTAAGGTGCTAATAGACTATTTTATGTTAGGGGTCAAATAAAATAAAGACATCTTAAATTGGTCAAATGAGATATGATCAAAAGGAACTACTGATGGAGTGGACACCGAATTCATCCAGAGACCAATAACAAAATGCCACGTCCAACAAGTGCTCGGTACAGCACTCAGTACCACGCTCGATACATTCGATATGCTTGATATTTTAACCGAATGTAATAATTTTTCCTACTGACGAGGCATCTCGAAATTGTTATGCTTAACACCGACACTGTTAAAAGCTTCTTTGGGAAGTTGGCCGAGAGATGTGTTGAACGAAATGCCAAGTGTTGAACAAGCACTAACGCTACCATCAATAAATATGCTCCTAATTTGATGCAAAAAGTAGATGTCAAACATGTGATCCACATCATTGCCATCACTCATAAGATGTACACTCCAACCATCTATTGCAAGATTTGTGCCATAATTACTTCCAAGTATGTGTGCAAATGAGCCGAGTCGATCTCGAGTCAGGACCTGTTTGAGTTGAGCTCAACTGCTAAATACTGAGCTCGAGCTCAACTCGACAAGGGAAAATAAGCTCGTTGAGCTGCAATTTAAGCTGCTCGTCCGCGTCAGTCATGCAACCCTCATCATTGTCAGACGTGCTGCCTGCATCTGCGTTCGCGACCGTATATGTCATGCTACCCGCGTTAGTGCCTGACGTGCTGCTCGCATCCTTCATGCCACCGTCGTTTGAGTCTGAAGTGCCACTGTCGTCCGCGTCTGAAGTGCCGCCAGCGTCTGCGTCCGCGTCTGTGTCCGTTTTAATTTTCTTGCCGACATGAGCCCCATATTTTCATTTTCCTGCCAGCACAAGCCCCGTGGTTTCATTTTCCTATTGCAATTACGTGAGCTGCTCGACGAGCTTGCGAGTCCAGTGAAGGGGTCCGAACTAGAGCTTGATAGGCCGTCGAGCTCGAAATCGTGTTCGAGCTAGACTCACGAGCTCGATAAACTTAACTCGTCGAGCTCGACTCATGAGCTGGATAAGCTCAACTCGCCGAGCCTGAGCTAGCTCACGAGTTGACTTAACTCGGTTGCACTCCTACTTCCATGCACCAAGCCCCATCTTACATTACTATTGTTGACAATATATTGACAATTCCTTTTGCATTATTTTAATGCTTTCTAAAAAGCTATGTAAAAATAAAGGTATCCTGTAATATTTTTATGTCAGCAAATGGCGACATTCTTCAAAAAAAAAAAAAAAAAAAAAAATTAATGTAAAAATAGATCTCATTCTCTATTTTATTTAATTGCTTGCAATGCATGAGAGTGAATGATGCCAATAAAAAACGAGATTTTTCCTCACCTTTCTTGATAGATTTCTCAAACATAACAATGCTTCTTAAATTATAACGTATTTCTAAATTATTTATTTGAAAGAGAATTTTCATCTTACATAAAATAACCATTGTTGCGTCCTAGAATATTAACAGCGGTAGAGAAATATAAAGTTTAGTGTCTTAGCTTTATACGAAGATCCAGCACACAAACATATAAAAGAGAGGGTGTAGTGTTCATAAGAGGCACGTGAGTTTTTACGTGGAAACCTCTGAAAAGGGGGAAAAAGCAACGGGGTCTGGCCCAGTTTGAATGAATCCACTATTATTTGCAGTTGATTACAAATGAGGCCCTTTCTTGGGGGAAGGCCTTGGGTTGATGTAGATAATGTACATCATATTACATGGTGGGAATTTGAAAAATTAGTATTGAAAAGTTCATTTGGTCAGCGAGACCATAGTCGGCGGGCAATAGAGGTCAGAAAGACTGTTGTCTTGCGACGAATTTCAAAAAGACCTTTGTTTGGCGAAGAAGGTCACAAGGACCGTAGCTGGAGAAGTAGGTCGGAAAGACCATAGTCGGCGAGCGACGGAGGTTGGAAGGACAGTAGTCGACCGGCGACGAAGGTTGGAAAGACCATAGTCTGGTGATGGTGGTCGGAGGGACCGTAGTCGGCTGAGAAGGTTGGAAGGAGCGTAGTCGGCAAGCAATGAAGGTTGGAAGGACTGTAGTCGGCGGGTGACGGAGGTCAGAAAGACCATAGTCTGGTGACGGTGGTCAGATGGATCGTAGTAATTGAGGAGATTGGAAGGACCATAATCGGAGGGCGATGAAGGTCGAAAAGACTATATTCTGGTGAAGGTCGGGCAGAAGTTCGACAATGTCAGGGCAGAAGTTCAGCCGATGGGGAATGATTCATAAAAGGTTGGGTGGAAGTCTGACGACGCTTGACTGCTAGGCCAAAGTTTGGAGGCGCTCGGCGGTGATCCGACGTAGGTCGGGCTAAAATCCGGAGGCAATTGGTGGATGGGTGGAAGTCTGGCCACAGCCGGCGGCCAGGCGGTGTCCCGACGATGGTCAAGCTGAAGTCATGCTACGGTCTGCTGCCGGACAGTGGCTCGACGATGGTTCGGCTAAAGTCAGGCTGCGGTTAGGGGCTGGGCGGTGGTGCGGAACCTCTTGAAGCTTCAGAGCTCTCTCCAATCTCTAGCCAAATGTCCTCCTCATGTAGAGAGGAATCTCTAGCCAAAGGTCCCCCTCATGTAGAGAGGGGGGTTTTATTTATAGAATTTCATGAGTGTCACACATCATAAATATAGAGAAGATCTAGGGTTGGTCCGGAGTGCTCCATCGGATGGCCCATACTGATTCCCCCGATTATAGAGTATTTATTAGACATTTGAATGTCTTATCGATAACACAATTTGACGATCTTGAGCTTGTTTGATTCGTCTCATCGAGCCGCTCGACTAGACTATAAGCGCGCCACATTTGAAAACCGTTTGTTAATCCAAATTGTAGTTTGAACCTTCAAAAAGTGTTTCGAGTCTGTGATTTGGACCCATTTGAGCCTTGATTGAGTCAAATTTGGTGTCGTTTGGTTCGTAATTTGACACGATTAATATGGCTTTAATTTTCCTAAAATCGGAGTTCGGATGATCCCAATTTTAATTTTGGAAGTTTCTAACTTGATTTTGCCTCAAGATTCGTACACGAACAGAATGATTTTTTGTGATGTATCAAACATATATTTATTTTATCGATTATTATTTTACTAAAGAGATAGGCATGTCTCACTAGTGGGTTAAAATGCCATTTAATTTAATATAGATTTTTTATTCTGAGCTAAACTTAATCAAAATATTATAAGATAAATTTTTGAAAATGGTCTTTAAACCAATCAGCTGCTGACATTTAGTTCTCTTTTCTTCTTTTATCCGCTTATCTATTTAATTTTTGTAAATAATATGCATGCATTTTTGCTGACGCATACTACATTTTTTTTGTAAAAAGTAAAAAAAAAAAAACATAATAACAATTCTTAATTTTTTTTTGTTTGAAAAGAACAATTTGTGATACTTAAAAAATATATTTTAGCCATTCATATTGTAGAGAGCTTCTTGATGATATAGAGATGCTCATTTCATATTTTATTATTTCATAAAATTTGTATACAATGGCATTAGTTTTGCGTGGAATCTAATTGTGTCGATTCATCGGTTGAGCTCACGGGGGATTGTAGGGGGTCCTTACTCTGATTATGTTCGGGTGCTTTTCATCTTTTTTTTCCCCCGTACAATGCTGTGCACTGTGTACCTGAGTCATACAATAAAGTATAATCTAATTCGAGGTAGACAAAGAGTGAAGAGCTACGATGCTCTAAACCCCAGCCCTGCATCATTTTCGACCTGGCACTACGGTGAAATCAGGCATACATGAGATAGAGAGTTGAGCGCAGTGGCATTCCAAACCTGGTGTTGCGACGCTGTTTGACAGGTTGAAGGTTTTCTTTCTCATTTTTCATTAAATGTTATGTCTCTTGGTGGTTTAGAGTATATCTTTTTATTAGTTCTAGCAAGAGAATGGTGCAAGGGTGAAGAACCATAAGGAGAGAGTGAGAGGTAAGAGAGACTTGTGTTATTTCTCACAAATTTTTATTGTGAATTTCTTAACATGGTATGGCAACATAATTTTTTTTCCTAATTTTAAATTTTGTCATGTTAGAACCTTATCTTCATTTCGGCTACATTTTTTTTTGGTATTTGCTCCCTAGTGTTTTACTCCCCAAACAAATTGAACTTTATTTATCATGATGACATTAACTATGCCACACGCCCCAATTGTATAACAAACATGCCGAAACCTATTCATTATAGCTACAACCATTAGCCCCAAAGCCAATTTTTAAGTTCCCCACATCATAGACTACATTGAACCCTCATTGTTGTACATTACCAATGATCACAATGTCACTAGCAGTATTATTTCCAGCGAAGGCTAAACACGTTTGAGATTTTTTGGCCATATAAAGTATCCCCTGAAATCTAAGTTAGCAGTCACTCCGCCATCAAAGATAAATGCAATTGCCGGCACCTTCACCTTCTGGTAGTTAGTGAAGTCATAACATGTGTCGAGTATGGACAGTGACGGTGCTATCGGGTAATTGGTCATGTGTTGTCGGAAAATGCTGCGTAGGGCGGAGTAGGCAGTGGGCGGTAGTCTGCTAATCACCGTACCAGAGTCCAACATGGTTCCAGCGGCACTGAACACAGTAAGTGAAAGGGCGAGCCTTTCACCCCCAATAGAAATGGCAACAAGCTTTAGGAAGTATTGGGATGGCAGGTTTTGGGTTGGTTAACATCGGTGTATACTGCACTCCAGTGGCAGAGCTACCTAGTGCGAGATATCTAACTACGTTGGAATTTGATGGTAGACAATATGAGAATACCTTGCCATAGAATTGAGCTGTCTGGGAAATAATTAAAAGAGCCCCTCGACCGAGGCCTAGTAACCCATCTATTTTCATGAATTGCCCCCCGTTGTCATGGCTGCAGTCGAAACAAATGTTCTGCATGGTATCAGAGGAGAATGTCAAGGCATCTTGAATGAGGGAGCCTTGAGTATGAGAATCATCAACGTATTCTATGTAGATACAGGAGGACGGAGAGGGGCAATAATATACATCAAGTTGGTGACAATAGCTGGATTGACAAGAGATTTTGGAGAAAGTAGAGGATTGGGTTGGGTCATAAAGTAGGTCGTTTTGGGGATAACAGTTATTGCAGGGACACATTGGGCCCAAGTGAGATCGCTACCAGTGTCAAATTGAACTGAGAAGGACTTGGTAGGGGTGCCAAGGCCTATGGTGACGATATAGTCGTCGTAAATAAGTTCAGCACCCATGTTTTTTTGAACTCTTGCAGAAAGAGAGTCATCAACAGAGTCTCGGCGGGCGGCGGCGACGGCGGCAGCTCTACGGTGGATGTAGTTGACGTGGGCTTGGTCTTTACGGAGGAGATCCACATGAGATGGCTTGTCTTTGTGTGCCAGGGATGCGCATGGGCCACGCCGATGGACCACCTTGAGCTTGGAAGGATTCGTGCATGCCACAATTGGAACAACTTGTTAATGTACGTATTGATTGGGATTTAGAAATATGTGACTGAGAAGGAATTTTTTTCTCTTGCATCACGTTTAAGCTTCTGATGTCTATTAAATGAGCCTAATTACTACATGATTTATTATTATTCTAATTAATTTATGAAATAAATAGTATCAAATAGGGAATTAATAAATTATTGACATTGCTAGCAAACCATTATCAAGCATGGAGCAGGAGCTGCTCGGCAGCAGTGAATTGACGTCTATGATATGGTGTTCTCTAGCAAGCTCCCGCGCTAATACTAGAGAGTTCTTCTCTATTAGAAGCAGATTGAGAAAAATAATATAGCAGGAGAGCAGAGAAGAAGAAGTCCCCATGCGAAATTCGAAGCTTTGCTTAGGAAAACTAGGAAGTAAGCTAAGTTCTTAATTTTTTTATTGTTTGCACTTTTTAAATTTCTTCTGTTGATTCAGCTAGGGTTTCATAAATTTTTTTTCTATTGAAATATCTAATTATTAGTTAATGTAGGCTTCGCAAAATATTATATTTATCCGTATAATCAAAAGGAGTACAAATCATTTTTTTTTTTTTTTTTTGGTGTAATGAGTTTACATTTTTCTTTCTGTATATATTATTTTATATTATACTGATAACATAACATTGAAACAAATTTGGGTCATAATTTTATGATCAATTTTTTTGTCAAAATGATATCTAAAAGTTAATAGAAGATATTTCTATTATATTTAAATGAATGAAATTTTTTTATTTTAATTTGTATTATTTTAATTTGTATATAGTGAAAAATTAAAGAAGATATTTTCATTAAATTTATGACAAAATAATAAAATATTAAAATGTATATATCATTACACATCAAATTTGAGTTTCTCAATACATATAATAATTTTATAGATAAAATATTAATTATAAAGATATTTGTTTTGAAATTTATGATAGAATAATAAAAATTCTAGAAAAATTTTTAGGAATTAGATGACACAAGAATATATTCATGTTGCGTCTTGGAATATTTGCGGCGATAGAGAAATATAAAATTTAACGTCTTAGCTTTATACGAAGATTCAGCACACAATCAAATAAAAGAGAAGGTGTAGCGTTCATAAGAGACAAGAGTTTTTATGTCAAAACCCCTAAAAAAAAGGAAAAACCACTGTCTGACGGGCGATGAAGGTCGGAAAGACTTTAGTGGAGTAACAGTGGTCAGAAGAATCATAGTCGGTGCGCGATGAAGGTCAGAAAGACCGTACTTTAGCGACAGAGGTTGGAAAAACCATAGTAGGCTGGCGACAGAGGTAAGGACTATTATCTAACGACGGAGTTGGAAGGATTGTAGTCAGCAAGGGACGAAGGTTAGAAAGACTGTAGTTTGACGACAGAGGTTTAGAGGACCGTAGTCGATGAGCAACGGAGGTCAAAAAGATTGTTATCTGATAATGGAGGTCAGAAGGACTATAGTTAGCAGGCGACGGAGGTCGAAAATACCTTAATCTGGTGAGAGAGGTTGGAAGCACCTTAGTTGGCGGGCGACAGAGGTCAGAAAGACCATTATCTAGCAACGAAGGTCGGAAGGATCGTATTTGGCGGGTGACGAAGGTCGGAAAGACCGTAGTTGATGGGCGACAGTAATTAAAAGGCCATTGTCTGGCAACGGAGGTCAGAAGGACCATAGTTGACGGGCAATGGAGGTTGGAAAGACCGTTAATTGGCAACGGAGGTCGGAAGAACCATAGTCGGAGGGCAACATTAGTAAGGATGACTGTAGTCTGTCGACGGTGGTCGGAAGGAGCGTAGTTGGCGAGCGACGGAGGTCGAAAGAATGTAGTCTAGTGATGGAGGTTGGAAGGACCGTAATTGGCAAGCAACGGAGGTCAGAAGGATCGTTATCTCATTTATCCTTCAATATGTCAGATGTATATATTATAAACTATTTTTTATTATGAACATAAATATCTCCAGATAATGCTGGTTTGCAGATTTGATATACAAATGAAACTCGGTGATGATGAATGCAAACTTGGGATTTTTGACCAGTAACCATGCAATCTGTTATTTGATTGGCTGCTATAAGGTGCTCGATCTCGATAGTATGTATAGGTTTGGATTGCAACAACAACAACAACAACAACAACATCAAGCCTTTATCCCACTACGTGGGGTCGGCTACATGAATCCTTTTTCTCCATTGTGTCCTATTAAAAGTCAAATTCTCGTTTAAATCTAATAAAGAAAGGTCATTCCTAATATTTTCTAACCAAGTCTTTTTAGGTCTACCCCTACCTTTCTTAACATAAGTCAAATCTAATACCTCTACTCTCCTAACCGGGTCATCGCAAGGCCGCCGTTTTATGTGACCAAACCATCTAAGGCGACTTTCTCTAATCTTATCTTCTACTGGAGCTACTCCAACCTTTTCACGTATATGCTCATTTCGTATCCTATCTCTAAGGGTAAAGCCACTCATCCACCTGAGCATCCTAATCTCTGCCACACTTAACTTAGTATTATGCTTCTCTTTTAAAGGCCAACATTCGGCACCATAAAGCATTGCAGGCCTCACTACCATCTTATAGAATTTCCCCTTAAGTTTGAGGAGTACATTTCTATCACATAACAAGCCCAATGCATTCCTCCACTTCAACCATCCAACTTGAATTATGCTGATAATATCACAATCTATTTCACCATCACTCTGAACAATAGATCAAAGA
>NW_021318615.1:133698-170281 GCF_001605985.2 Dendrobium catenatum | reverse complement strand
TATATATATATATATATATATATATATCCTAGAAGTTATATTATGATATCAAGAATAATTGAATATTAGGGTTGTTGTGTCCTAGAGTATTCGTGACGATAGAAAAATATAAAGCTTGATGTCTTAATATTGTACGAAGATCTAGCACATATACATATAAAAGAGAGAGGTTGCTGCATTTATATGAGACACCAGAGTTTTTATGTGGAAACTCCTAAAAAATGGGGGAAAACTATGGGACTTTTCCAGTTTGAAGGTATTAGGCTTGTTGTGTCCTAGAGTATTCGTGACGATAGAAAAATATAAAGCTTGATGTCTTAATATTGTACGAAGATCTAGCACATATACATATAAAAGAGAGAGGTTGCTGCATTTATATGAGACACCAGAGTTTTTATGTGGAAACTCCTAAAAAATGGGGGAAAACTATGGGACTTTTCCAGTTTGAAGGAATCCATTAGTATTTGTTGTTGATTACAAATGAGGCCCTTCCCTTGGGAGAAGGCCTTGGCAGGACCATAGTCGACAGGTGACAGAGGTCGGAAAGACCGTAGTCGGGCGACAGTGGTTGATGGGACCATAGTCCACGGGAATTAAAGGTCGGAAGGACCATTATCTGGCGACGGGGGTCAAAAGGGCTGTAGTCGACGGGCGTTGGAGGTTAGAAAGATCGTAGTATGATGACAGAGATTGGAAGGATCATTGTTTGGCGACGGAGGTTGAAAGGATCGTAGTCGAAGATGGAGGTCGGAATAACCATAGTTGGCAGATGATGGAGGTCAGAAAGACTGTAGTATGGTGACAAAGGTTGGGAGGACCGTTGTCTGCCGACGAAGGTCAGAAGGATCGTAGTTAACGATGGAGGTAAGAATAACGATAGTTGGCAGACGATGGAGGTCAGAAAGACCGTAGTATGATGACAAAGTTTGGGAGGACCGTTGTTTGGCGGAGGTGGTTGGAAGGATACTAGTCGACGATGGAGGCCGGAAGGACCATAGTTCGCAGGCGAAGGAGTTCAGAAAGACCGTAGCATGGTGACAGAGGTTTGGAGGACCATTGTCTAAAGACGGAGGTCAGAAGGACCGTAGCGACGATGGAGATTGGAAGGACCATATTCGACAGACAATGAAGGTCAGAAAGACCCTAGTATGGTGACAGAGGTCGGGAAGAACGTAGGTGGCTGGGTGTAAGTCCGACAAAAGTTTGGGCATTAGCTGGTGATCCGACAGAAATCCAAGTGTTAGGTGGTGGTACGACAGAAGTCCAGGCATCAGGCGGTGGTCTGGCAGAAGTTCGAGCATCAAGCGGTGGTCCGACGGAACTCCAGGTGGTGGTGGTCTAGGTGGAGCGAGGAGGCAAGAGCGATCTCCGATCTCTCTCTTACCTCTTTTTCTTAGGCCAACCCTTTCATGAGAAAGGGGACTCTTTTTATAAATTTTTTAGAGTGGCATGAACCCTAAATAGGAAGAAGATCAAGGATATTTTGAGAGTGGTTTGTATGGACGGTCAATGTTGATTCCCTTGATCATGGACCATTTGCTGAACATTTGAATGTCTTAATGATATCGGATATTAGCGATCTTGAGCTCGTTGGAGTTTACTTGTCGAGCCGCTCTATTCAACTAGAAGCATGTCACGTTTGGAAATCTTTTGGTAATCCAAATTATGGTTTGAAACTTCCAACAACACTTAAGGTCCTTGATTTGGACTCATTTGGGCTCGGATTGAGTCGAATTTAGTGTCGTTGGATTTGTATTTCCGAGACGTTCAGTTTGATTATAAGTTTGTTGAAATCAAAGCTCGGATTGTCCCAAATTTAATTTCAGAAGTTTCCAACTTAATTTTGCCTCAAGATTCATGCGCGATCAGATAATTTTTTGATGATGTATCAAGGGTAATTCAAAAGATTAAAAAATAAGTACTTTTTATTTAATGCATATTTTTTCTTTGAATTTTGTGATATTCTATTGTTGTAATAATATTAAATTAAGGCAATTATAATTGGTGACTATGCTATAATATTTCTTCTTTTAATGCTTATGATTTAAGGCACTACAGGAAAAATATAAATTTCCAGTTAAGATTTCAACAGAAATTTAGGTTGATTTTTTTGGCAGATTTTCGATGGATTTTCGAAGGAATTTTAAATTTTTCAGAAAATAATAATTATAAATATATAAAATTCTTCATTTTTTAAAATTAAATAATTAAATTAAAATGGTTAAACTAAAATAATAAAAAAAGTTTTAATAGTTTTTATTATGTTAATTTAACTAATTAAAATAAATTAATTCGATAATTTAATAGATATTGTTAAATAGATGAAATAAAGAATTATGTATTAAAATACTCATTAAGAAAGTATAATAAAAAAAGGTAGTTAAATTGACATTTTATGCATTGTAGATCATTGGATTGATGGTGATTTAAAGTGGGCAGGGTTTGAACCACGCGTAGCACAAGTGGATTGATGGGTAGGCCTAGTTCACGGGCGGGCCTGGTTCACGGGCCTACGGAGTGTAGGCAAGTTCATGAGCCCACGGTGATAACAGGCACATTTACAGGCCGCAAAGTTCACGGGCAGGTTCACAGGCCCGCTCAGGCTAAATAACATTTTTTTAAATTTCTAAGCAAATTCCTTCCAAAGATTCTTTCCCGAAGCGTGAATTACCGTTGGAAATCCGCCGGAAATATAACTTACTTACAGATTTTATTTCTGTCGGAAAATGACATTTTTCCTGTTGTGATGCTTGAGAAATCGCTTGTACCATTCATTTGATTATTTAAATATCTTCATGATCAAACATATTCGATGGTTAGAGCCATAATTCATATGCTATTTGATACTTCAGGACATTTCAATTATGTAACATATTTTTGTTTGGGTTCTTTCATTTTAGGCTTTAATGGTGTATATTGCCCAATGCTAACCCTCAATGTAACATTTCTTAAAGCTAGATGATCAGGTACTTTGCTTGAAGTTGCGGCCAAAGTTGCTAATTCACATATTAATCCAATAGCATTTATAATAATTTATTCATAAATAATGAATCATGGATGTAATTTATGATTAGATTAAGATAATCAATAGAAAAACTTGTTTTATTTCATATTGATGTAATCATATAATATATGCCTTATATATAGTATTTCTAATTGATCATCATGGAATTTATATTTTTTACTTCATAATAAATATGATAACAAAAACTAATAGCTATTATGATAAATACCACTGGAACTCTTAAATTTATAATATGCTGTCATGATATATGTTATGTATATCTTATATAATTTTGGAGAGAGTGGAAAATTGCTTGAAAGCTCTTCTACGCTATTAAGTAACATTTTTACAATTAGTTGGAGAAAAATATTTGATCCATTCTTATGTTGATCTTCATTGTTTAAGTGTGATATGGATATTAGAAATTAGAGCAAGAGAATGTTCGAAAATCACAAGCTGATATGCTGATGCAACAAAATTAGATATTTGAGGAGTTGCAAAAAATGGGGGAGCATTTTAGTGGAAAACAGTCAGCATCGACAGAGGAGAATGATGACACAGATTTTGACAACACTATATGTGTTTGTAAATTTTACGTTGAGTTTTTATTGTATAAGAACTAGACATTTATTGTAGCTAGAAGTATTTGAACATTTGCTTTTATTTGAATGTGTAATTACTTCAGCATTAATATTCTTGTGCAATGTTGAAATGTGATTGTAGAAATGTTGAAATTAACTATTTTGATTGACTGTGATTGTAGAAATGTTATATTGTACAATAATTGAGGCAAGGCCGTAAAGTTTTTTTTTTGGTTGTGCTAAAGGTTTCCGATGGATTCCGGTGAAAAAAAAATAGAAAATGACGATACAACGAGTTTGGTGATCTATTTATGGTGATCATTATCTGCCATAATTACATGTTTTTTGTTACTTAAACATTTTTAATTCTTACATAAAAAAACATGTTCCGTGGTTTACTTTCGATTTCTGTTTAAACATTCCTTATCTTTTTTACTATGTTCTGAATTAATAAAGTAATGCGTCTAACAAAAATCTTTATGATTATACCATAATCAAAAGTGAAGATAGAGTTAGAGTTTAAGGATTTAAAAACAAGACATTGGAAGTAATTAGCATGCCATTGTCATTCTGCTGGCTACTTTCATTATCACTACCGCTCTTGTGTATATGAACTAGAGATATTTATTAAATTGGTAACATGATATACTTTTTTGTGTTATAACATATAACAAAATTATTAACAAGTTCTATAATTTTTTGTTAACTTTGTATATGAACTTGGGATTTATTGATTGAGTACCATTAATTTACAAGATGTGAAACTTAAATGATTTTTTTTTTCCTTCCAAATTACATGGAGGACAATTTATCATAAATGTTGATGGCTAACTTTAGCAATTGTATGCTTGTATACATATAGACATATAATAAAATATAAATATCTAGGTGTCAATTAATCTTCCAATAATATCATTTGATAATAAAATTTGTCTTCATTAAATTTACAAGTTACATGCTCATTTTGTGTTTGGCTAATTCTCAAATCCTTATCTTCCAAGCAATTTTCTTCATATTGTAACATTACACTTCAATAATATGTATTGATTATCAAAAAAATCATATAATGTTAAAAAACAAAACTATCTACAAATAAACAAATCTACAAAATCACCATCATTGGAGAAGTAACGTATATCATCATCCCAAAAAAAAATCAGATTTTTATACAAAATACATTAGTGTTTTAGAAACAAGAATGATTAACAGCCACTTGAACTTAATCACAATTAAGACAAAGTAATGATTTATATGAAAGAAGTAAAGAAACTAATAATAAACCTTCGTTTAGAATCACAAGCCTATAATTATAATTTACTTAATTTACACTTGTTACTAACTTTAAGGCTTAACAGAAAATATAAGTTTATTCAATCATCAAGGTACTTTTATAATGCTTTCAAAGATGCAAGAAATCAAGTTAATCATCAATGAAACTGAAACAAGAAAACTTAAGAAAATCTCTCAGATTTTATGAGAACCAAAAATATTATGAGCAAACACTTAAAAATTCTACCCTTAATTATTTCTTTGTTATAAAAAAAAAATGACAACTTAAAATTATTCGAAAATAACAATATCTAAGTTAAGAGGCGATGATTCAAATACCTTTGTAAACCTAACAAAAATTTGATCCATAGAGAGCTCATAAAAAAAAAAATGTAGATCTTGCAAATGGAAGGGGAGCAATGGTTAAATTTGTTATCTATACGAGCAAAAGAGACGGAGACTTCCATTTAATTTCTTTGAATTTAATCGTACAACAGCTGCTGTTGCATTAATCGTACAAAATAGAGGGAGATGAACATGAACAGGGGTTCGGAAGTTACCAACTATATAGAGAGATGGCAGTTCCGAACTGAGATTGAACAAGCAGGCTGGGATTTTCGCTTGGATTGTGCGAATTGGAGCAAGGAGGTGAATAGGTTTCGTGCGTGTGAATTGAAAAAAGACGATCGAACCTGAAGCTTTGCTTGGGCTTCTTACACGATCCAGAGAAGATGAAGGCTATTCACGAGAGAGAGAGGCGGACTCAGAAGTCTATTTTTGCGAACTGGCCGAGGAGAGGGAGCAGTTTCGAATTTAAGGGAGATGAAAGGACTTGTGCGAGTGAATGAATCGTGAGTGAGGGAGAGAGAGAGAGAGCAGTTTTGCCAAAACAACCTTGGAAGAGGAGTTCGGTTCTGCAGAGATGGAGGCAGTTCGTGTGTATGGAGAAAGGGATTGTGGGGGCTGGGTTCATGCGAATTAGAGAGTGAGGGAAAGGAGCGGAAGTTACAGTTAGCGGATGAAAGAGTAGAATGGGCTGGAGTTTGAATTGTAGAGAAGATCGTGGGGGGGTTTGGGCTGGAGATGTGCGGGTGAGAGAGAGATGGGAGTTCATTCTCTCTGTGAATAGAAGAGCAGTTTTACCGAAATATGAGGGAGTGAGGCTGATTTTGGTTTTGTGTGTGTAGAGAGGAGAGATATCGGGATGAGTGGGTTTGAGATTTTTAAGTTGATATTGACTCATTGTGACCTTTTTGTTAAACTGAAATGATAGTAATCTGGTATGTGAATAATGGTATTGGCTTATAGTTTTGGCAGTTTTATCAACTAAAAATTTGTGGACGTTAAGAGAGGAAGTGAGTGAGAAGTAATGATTCTTCTGGACAGACAACCTAGGGATTTAAGTGTAGATTGGAGTTGAGTTAAACCCAACTAAGCTCGAAGACATTCAATTAGATTATTATGACCGAAATCATATTAGATTTAGATTGAAAAATAGAGTTGAGCGATAGGTTTGAGTCGATGCTACGTCACTGGGCGTCCACCTAAGGGAAATCCTGCGGGTGACGTCTATTCTAGGTTAGGAAGACCTAGGTGCTAGAGATGAACTCGGGGAATTTGACCTCAAATAATGAGGACAATAGTGAGTTTTAACATATTAAGTTTTGAGGTAAATTTTTAGAAGGCAGATTGAGTTTGAAATAAGACACCACCCAAAAATTTTGCCCACATTTTGCGAAAACTTTATGATATGGGTTCTAGTTTCTTATAGGTGCAAGCCCCTATAGTTAATTACCTCTCTCGATAACGAGAGAGAATTTTTGATTAAGTCTAGTCTTCATTGAATAAGTCATATCTGTATATATGTGATATCCGACATATAGTAGCAGCATTGGTTTGGTATTTGAAATTTTGATATTTAAAATTGGAAATTTCATCATCTTGCGCTTAAAGCAGATGGTGGGGGAAGTGATGATGAACCCAATCAAGATCTCATGGTTCTGTCATCCCAGGTCATTATGTTTCTTTGTCTACTTAGTTAGACAAGGTAATTGACACAACCTGACAGAAGGATCATTGTCGACAATCATGGGTTACTTCGTTCAAAGGTAACTTGTATACCTAGGGTGAATATTTTTTCAAGGGGATAAATTTGAATCCACAGTAGCTGATAGAGGGCTTTGTTCCCAATCAATCATATCATATTTATTCACATCTCAAGAATTTGATGTCATTGGGGAGCATATGGGCTCTAACCTAAACTGTAATTTAGTAGTGGCATTTGGTGGCAAACAACCTGGTTTAGAGGGTCCCGATCATAATGTTTACTTGTGGTACCATTTGGAAGAAAAATTATCAGTTAGAGGATACATGCCACATCTTTACTGACAGAAGGTTGATTGAGTATGAGCAAACACTTTCTCTTTGTGAGCAGAAGTGTATTTTCCAAATTTATCCACCTTAACAAATTATTGTGAAGGGTGGAAGAGTTTTTCTTTAAGTGTTTTGGTGATTTTATTTTAATTTTAAGTATTTAGATTTTAGCATTTTTTCAGTTTTGTATTTTTTAGGTATTTGAGTTGTATTTGAATATTTGAAATTAATCCCTCTGGTTGAGATCTATGGTCAATACGACTATCATCAGGGTATTTATGGGCTATTTCATTTATGGACCGAACCCTATTAACTCTGTTGATTTGTTGAAAAAAGATCTTTTTAGTTGTTGGCTTTATGCCGTCATTTAGTGAATTTTTATGATTGTAGAACTTTAAGGCCTAAGATAAATGTATAAAACCAAGTATTCGGGTCGATGTCGCGACCTTATATTCGTTCACTGGTTCAAGTCGCGTTGACTCCCGTCCTATCAAGGAGAAGTATTGGACTTGAACATAGGTTCATTTCTTGACCTGCGTAACATCCTCAGATGTCACGTGTGTAAATATAACATGCTCATCGGGGCCCGTACGAGTATTTAGGGGGCATATTTAATTATTATCGATTGAACTTTGTCGACTCTATCTAATTGCTGATAAAAAATCAGGTTCATTATCGACTTTATATTGTTATTAGTAAATTTTCATTGTTGTAGGCCTTGAAGGATGAATATGAATGTATAAAATAAATATTCTTGTTGATATCGTTATCGTATATTTATTTGATGGTTTGAGCCATGTCGACTCCTATTTACCCATACAGAAGAATCAGGCTCAAACTTGGGTTCATCATTTGTACGTCACGTGTGTACCCGTAACACTCTTGCTGGAGCCCATACGAGTACATACTTTCATGTAATTATGTGTATACATATTGTAGTGAACGTGTAGGGGTTTTTTTCGTAGTTGTTTATTGAACCTTGTTAACTGTCAAATTGCTGACAGAAGATTGGGTTTGTAGTAGGCTTCAGGTCTTTATTGGTGAATTTTCATTATTTATGGACCTTAAAGACCTAATATGAACATACAAAATCAAATATCCTGATCAATTCCATGACTGTTTATTGGTTCAAGTTGTATTGGCTCATGTCCTATCAAGGAGAAGGACTGGACTTAAACTTAAGTTCATTTCTTGACCTGTACAACATCCCGGACATCATGTATGTAACACACTCATTTGGGCACATGCGAGTATTTAGGGGATATTTTTATAATTATCCATTGAACCTTATCGACTCTGTCTAAATATTGACAGAGGATCGTGTTTATTGCAAGCTTTTATGCTTTTAGTTATAAATTTTCTTGCGGATTTTCCTTGAAGTCCTAACATTAATATATAAAATAAATATCTTGATCGATATCACTACTATATATTTGTTTGATGTTTGAGCAATGTCGACTTCCATCTACCCACATAGAATGATCGGGTTCAAACTTGGGTTCATCATTTGACCCGCACAGTATCCCTAGACATCACGTATATCCATAGTACACTCGTCGAGGCCCATATGAGTATTTAGGGGGCATTTTGAAATATTTGATGTTGATAAGCATTGTGGGCAACTGTTATTTGAATACAATGTTCTATTTGGAAGCTCGTACATGCCTGCTATCCATTTAAAGGTATGTTGCAGATTCTATGGCATGACGTCATACTATGGGTTACTCATTATTTTTTATAGGTAGACTGCCATGCACTAACAAATCTTTTGCTATTGCCTATGGATGCTACCATCTACTATAGCTCCCTTGTATATTTCTTATGGATGGCATATTGGATGTATGATGGGTCTTTTAAAATCGTTATGATAGCTTGTAGGTGTGTTTATAATTGATACAGTCTTTGGTCTTTGCAGTACATCCTCTATTGTCGCCTGTAGGTAGGTATATATATTCATTCATAGATTAGAGTTGACTATATGATATCATATTTACTGAAGTCCCTCTGCATAGACCCAAAGGTGGAATGTAGTGTGTAAATCTCTATTCATAGAGGACCCATATATATTACAGATCTTCATCATTGCTTGCAAATGAATCTCAAATAAGTATCAAAATGTGATGGAGATTCATCATATTTGTAGCATATCTCCTATCGTCACTTGTAGGCACAGTCAATGTGTTCATCTATTATTTTTTATTGACTACTGGTTGAGCTACATTTTTCGTCAGCACCTTCATCCATATCAACCAACGAATCATCACATTCATCCTATGTCAACTGCCACATTTTTCATGTGTTGTGCATGTGCTGATATCTGTTGCTACTATTTCACATCTATTGATAGATGATGCATCATATATGCATATATTTTCATGGGGGTCTATCATGTTTGTAACACTCTATCATTGCTGCTTACATATAAACTGCATCAGCTGTTGTTATTTATAAGCGTTGCATTACAGTCATTTCAAGCCTTCTGTTTTTTGCTTGTATACGAATTATTATGTTAATCTCCACTCCTCTAAACTTGTTGGTAAGAAGATTACCATATCTATTTCGTATCAATTGTCACTACATTCGAGGGAAATAATATGACAACTTATAAATTGTTGTTGACTGCCAGTGAGTTATGTCCACAACCCTCATCTTTTCATTAGTGTTTGCAAGGAGCCTTTTACATTCATAGCAAATCAATCATCATTGCTTGCGAAGTAGGATGATATATGCATTTGCTAGCTGATGTTGGTTTTTGGGTGTGTGATGATCATCGCCCATTTCTCTGTATGCATTGGTTGACAAATTGCTACCTTCCTTGAATATCAACCTTCAAAGTTCATGGATATCAAGATTCTTTGCTTGTATGATAATTAACATCTGTCGTAGGGACGCCACTACATTTATTGTGCATCCATCACGCTCTACTTGTGAGCAAAACACTACGTATTCTCATGTTGTCATCCATATGTGGCTCGTTGTATGCATGTTTAATCTCCTACAATGATTCATAGGACCTTATATGTATTACAAACAAGTTGTCATCTGCTTGCAGGTTGTGTGTTCATTAGATTGTAAGTTGAGATCAACCGCATGGAGACTGTTGTATTCATTGCATATCTTAGTTATCGCTTACAAGTAATATGTTGTATACACCATATGCCATTTGCTATGCTGCTAGATGATTTGTAAATGAAATTGCCTCGCTTCCTACTAGCATTTGCATATTAATTGATATGATTTTCATATTCAATAAAAGTTTGCATTGTTATATGTCAACTTGCATTGACTGTGGGAGGATCACACTCCAACTTACACTTTTTTGTGAATTGCTTGGAATTGTGTTTGACATAAGTTTCCCATTCGCTTATTGATATTCATCATAAGGCCTTCATTATTAGAGTCTTTGAGTCACTTATTTTCATTTGTATATTGATTAGTTAAGTGTCACGAGTCTTCTTGGTTTCATTGTTCATTGTACATGTGCACTTGGAGGAATTATTACGTCCTCTGACCTAACGTAGAGCTACTTTTGACCGCCAATAACATCTCGCTACGTGCTCTTACTCTTTACCACGCTGCCCGACGACTTGACCCGTAGCGGAACCTGGGAATGCTATGTTCATGATTTTCTCGATATTGATTGGTATTTGCTCGGTATTGCTTTGCAAAAATGAGAAATACCGCTCTGTGAAGACCAAAACCATGCAAATACCGAGTTGT
This sequence comes from Dendrobium catenatum, assembly GCF_001605985.2. NCBI lineage: Eukaryota > Viridiplantae > Streptophyta > Magnoliopsida > Asparagales > Orchidaceae > Dendrobium > Dendrobium catenatum. Next base: position 159,334 of record NW_021318615.1, on the reverse strand, counting down.
ACCGAGTTTTTTACAACTCGGTACAACTTGGTATTTTCTCAGGATTTGCTCGGTATTGCTAGAGATTTGCTCGGTATTGCTAGGTATTTTCTCGATATTGCTAGAAAAAACTAAGTACAACTCGGTACAACTCAGTATTTGCTCAGGATTTGCTCGGTATTGCTAGGGATTTGCTCGATATTGCTAGGTATTTGCTCGGTATTGCTAGAAAAAACTCAGTACAACTCGGTACAACTCGGTACAACTCAGTATTTGCTCAGGATTTGCTCGGTATTGCTAGGGATTTGCTCAGTATTGCTAGGTATTTGCTCGGTATTGCTAGAAAAAACTAGGTACAACTTGGTATTTGCTCGGTATTGCTAGGTATTTGAAATATATCCAAAAGGTGATGGGATGTTGTTCGGCTCGTCAAGGATTTTAAAAAACGCACGTGAGAGAACCCAAAAAACAGCGGGTCGGGTCGGCGACTTTTCTTCATGCTACGTGGCGCTAATACATTGGTGGCCGAACGTAGATTAACGTACGTTCACCGGACCTAATAAAAGTTTGTGCACTTGAGAGCTTGATCACAAGTCTCCCTTTACTTTGTATATTTAATTTTTATTCTTTTTCCAATTACAAATTTTTTATTTTAAATATTAAGTTCAATTCTCTATGCTTATTTAAGTTTTGTTCTTTGTTCTCAATTCAAAATCAAGTCTAAGTACAGTCTCATGTTGTCCTTTTATTCAAGTTCAGGTCCTCTGTATTTGTTCTGAATTTTGGCAGGCTCCCGACGTCTCTCCTATTTAGGAAAAATTCTAAGAGTCTAGGTCTCCCGTCACACTAAAGAAAAACGTGTACAATAGATGTCAGGCAACACCGTGGCCGTAAATTTTCAATCCTACCATGTTACGAGAGCATGTACGAGTCTTCAAAGTACTTGCTCGAAATACGCAATTCTTTCCCCCGCCACGCTACGCGAGTGCTTAAATGTACTTAGAAGAGTCCTCGCCACGCTACAAGAGTGTGTACAGAGCCTACCAGCCTTGCCAAAAGAGCCGTACTGGGTTCCCTTCCCACCACGCAAGAGAAAAGCATGTATAGGCAATTTTCCGATGCAACGCGATTGCCCTATCAGTGTCAACGACGATGAAGATGCACTAAAACTTTTTTTCTTTTTCCTTTTCTCTTTTTTATACCATTTCATTTTTTTGTTGAATTTTATTTCTTCTCTTTTTTTAATATATTTTTCTCACTTTTCTCTCTCTCTCTCTCTCTCTATTACATGCCAATTGTGGAACTACTGCACAGTCTGTCGACTCTTTCCTCTTTTAATTTTGTAAGCACTTGCTTATACTGTAATAGAAGGAAGAAATCAATATTCTCTTTTTTGAAATATTTTCCCTCATTTTTTAATCAAAATTAAAAAAAATGTATTATCTTTCACTAATATAATTAATAATTAGAATTATTTATAGGGATAAAATTAATTATTTTATTTTTTATCAGAAAAAAATATAATTTAAATTTTGATAATATAAATTTTTATTCACATTCACATGGAATAAAACCAATTATCCCAAATCTCGACTGCAATTTGTTCTTTAGAAAATTATTTGAAATATTTTAAGTTACAATATTGCATCAGATTTCCATCTATGTGACAAACTCCATTTTTGTGAATTGTACTAAGTGCCATAAAAATTTCTAATTGCAATTAGCATTTTCTCACATAAATAGGCACTTCGTTTTAAGTGTCATTTCCCTTCATAAGATTGTGTTGGGAAACTAACCCACATAGAGTCTACAAACAAGGAAGAAAAAATGCAGTGAAAAAAAAAGTATCATTATTCAATGTGAAAAATTTTGAAATCTGAAAAAGACCCTAGAATTACACAACACCAAGAAATTCACTATGAAAATTGGGAGAATTTATATACATCTCTTTCTTTCTCGCTCTCACCTTTTCTCTCTTTATTTCTTGCAATATTCTCTACACATAATAGATAAAGATACAAACATAAAATTAACCAAGGGGCACAACACTTGCAACATTGCGGCACCAGGCTTGGAGTGCGTCGACACTCCACTTTATGTCTCTAGTCTGATTGTCAGCATAATAGCGTGAAAATCTAGAGTGTTGTGACGTTCTTCTATGTCTATCTCCAACTCGACTATGTAGCGTCGCAATGCTGTACAAAAAAAAAAGGTACAAAACACCATAACCCAAGCACATGGAGGACCCATACAACCCCTCAACGAGCTCATCCAACATAATTTAGGTCTCATACAATAATACAACTTGATTGATCGACACATTAAGATTCTACACAGAGCTAAAAATTTGTTTTATTTGTGAGTTAGATTTTTCTATTTTGTAAAATAAATTACCAATTTTGTAAAAAAATCTAATTATTCGATATAAAATTCGCTAATTAACTGATAATTATCTGGTGCCCTAAACTAAATTCTCACTAATAATACTATCAAAATTTTTTTGTTCTTTTTATTATTCCTTAAAGAACAAGTTATATAGTGGGAAAGCTGCAAGCATATTCTAACTTTTCAACACTCATCATTAGTTGTTATGTTTATACTTGATCAAACATAGGGCCAAATCCAACGGCCGACACCTTTCAACAAATTTGGATTGATAGGAATCCAAATAATTTATAAATTAAACTTAGGAAAAATCAACAAGTTGATAAAATAAGAACAAGCCCAAGCAATAGATATTTTTTTCCTTCTTTATAGGCCAAAACCCTTATTTTATCATTTCTTCCATCACCTAATATTCCCTTAAAACAATAAATTATATTCTAAACTATTTTTCTAAAACCCCCATTATGCAAAATAATCCACCGCCTATAAATCCCCACCTCCACTTGGCTTACTCCAAATTATCCTAAGCAGAGCTTCAAAGTTCTATTCTCATGGCAACTTCTTCTCTACTCTCCTCTTATATTATTCTCAATCTTTTCTTCTTTTTGCTTCTAATAGAGATGAATTTTCTAGTATCAGTGCGAGAGGTTGTCGGAGAACGCCATGTCATCGATGTCAAGTCACTGTTGCCGAGCAACTCCTGCTCCATGCCTGAAAAAAGTTTGCGAGCAATTTAAATAATTTCTTAATACCCTATTGGACACTATTTTTTTCATAAATTAATTAGAATAATAATAGAATGTTGATTAGCAGTTTAGGATCAAATCAAAATTTATAGCTATTTTCCTATTTTGATTTTTTTATAGTCATGGCTAGTTTATTATTCAATTATATGTCTTTTGCATGTAGCCATATACTGTAGTTTAGATACATTTTGATCAAATGAAAAAAGTCTTGTAGATGAGTTTATTTTTAGTAGTTGGATGTTTTAGTAGCTATGTAGCATGTAGTTTATTTAAAATAAATATTGTAAGTGAATCTAAAACATTCTAGAACTAGATCATGCGATTTGCCTGTTAGCGTAATAGCGTGAAAATCTAGAGTGTTGTGGCATTTTTCTCTGCCTATCTCCAACTCGACTATATAGCGTCACAATGTTGTACGAAAAAAAAAGGTACAAAACACCATAACCCAAGCACATGGAGGACCCATACAACCCCTCAACGAGCTCATCCAACATAATTTAGGTCTCATACAGTAATACAACTTGATTGATCGACACATTTAGATTCTACACAGAGCTAAAAATTTGTTTTATTTGTGAGTTAGCTTTTTCTATTTTGTAAAATAAATTACCCATTTTGTAAAACAATCTAATTATTTGATATAAAATCCGCTAATTAACTAATAATTATCTAGTGCCCTAAACTAAATTCTCACTCAGAATACTATCAAAACATTGTTTGTTTTTTTTATTATTCCTTAAAGAATAAGTTATATAGTGGGAAAGCTGCAAGCATATTCTAACTTTTCAACACTCATCATTAGCAGTTATGTTTATACTTGAACAAACATAGGGCCAAATCTGACGGACGGCACCTTTCAACAAATTTGGATTGATAGGAATCCAAATAATTTATAAATTAAACTTAGTAAAAAATCAACAAGTTGATAAAATAAGAACAAGCCCAAGCAATAGATATTTGTTTCCTTCTTTATAGGCCAAAACCCTTATTTTATCATTTGTTCCACCACCTAATCTTCCCTTAAAAAATTAAATTATATTCTAAACTATATTTCTAAAAACCCCATTATGCACAATAATCCACTGCCTATAAATCCCTACCTCCACTTGGCTTACTCCAAATTATCCTAAGTAGAGCTTCAAAGTTTTATTCTCATGGCAACTTCTTCTCTACTCTCGTGTTATATTATTCTCAATCTCTTCTTCTTTTTGCTTCTAATAGAGATGAATTTTCCAGTACCAGTGCGAGAGGTTGCCGGAGAACACCATGTCATCGACGTCAAGTCACTGTTGCCGAGCAACTCCTACTCCATGCCTGAGAAAAGTTTGCAAGCAATTTAAATAATTTCCTAATACCCTCTTGGAGACTATTTTTTCATAAATTAATTAGAATAATAAAAGAATGTTGATTAGCAGTTTAGGATCAAATCAAAATTTATAGGCATTTTCCTATTTTGATTTTTTATAGTCATGGCTAGTTTATTATTCAGTTATATAGCTTTTGCATCTAGCCATATACTGTAGTGTAGATACATTTTGATAAAATGAAAAAAAAGTCTTGTAGATGAGTTTATTTTTAGTAGTTGAATGTTTTAGTAGCTCTGTAGTATGTAGTTTATTTAAAATGAATATTATAAGTGAATCTAAAACATTCTAGAACTAGATCATGCGATTTGCTTGTCACAGCTCATCACGATGGGACCTGTCCTGATCGGGTTGAATTGTGACAAGCTTTTGTGGTATCACAAGATTTTTTTTATTTTTTTTTTATTTTTTTGGGGTGAAATGTTAGCATTGTAATGCTCAAAATACAAGCATGAGTATATAAGGCATGTTCTTTGAATTTGTTAACAAGATCTTACACTTCATATCTAGAATTTGTATTGTCAATATGTCACTGCACAACATTCACTAGGTAACATAGATATCGTAAGCTTAAACGTGATGCTAAAGCAAAAAAAAAAAAAAAACCTCATTACATACATTAATTAGTTGTTACAATTGTGACAGGCACAACCCCTTCCAGGTTCAACGTGGTCCACTGGCACGGCCTGTGCTCTTCCCGGGCGCACAAGGACAAGCCGTCCCATATGGAGCTTCTCCGACGGGACCAAGAACGCGTCAATTACATCCAACGCCGGGTCGCCAACGCCAATGTACGCCTCAACCCTGTTGGTGGTTCTCTTTTTTCAAGAGTTCCGGTAAGCATCATTCTTAGTGAATCCAGCAGCTACATCGTCAATATAGGCCTAGGCACCCCTACCAAGTCCTTGTCACTTATGCTCGACACCGGTACCGATCTCACTTGGACCCAATGTGTCCCTTGTGTTAACTGCTACCCCCAAACAAACCCATTTTATGACTCTACCCTTTCCTCCACCTTCAACGACATCTTATGCAACTCCGACTATTGTACCGAACTCAAAAAATTTCGTTGCTCCTCTAAATCCACATGTCTCTACTTGGAAGAATATCTCGACCATTCTAGTACTAATGGCTCCCTAATTCAAGACACATTGACATTCTCCTCTGATACTATACATAACTTCCGCTTCGGTTGTGGACATAACAACACCGGAGATTTCAGAAAAGAAGATGGGTTATTAGGCCTCGGTCGGGGAGCTGCTTCAATTATTTCCCAAACAGCTCAATTTTATAACAAGGTATTCTCATATTGTCTACCATCAGGGTCCAATGAAATTGGATATCTCGAACTAGGTAGGTCTGTCCCTGGTGTGAAGTATACACCGATGCTAACCAACCCAAATTTTCCATCCTTGTACTTCCTCAAGCTCATTGCCATTTCTATTGCGGGTACAAGGCTCGCCTTTTCACCTATTGAAACGGTATTGGACTCTGGTTCATCGATTAGCTACCTGCCACCCACTGTCTACTCCTCCCTTCGCAGCATTTTCCAAGAAGAAATGATTAATTACCCGATGGCGCCGCCACTAGACAATCTCGACACATGTTATGACCTCACTGGCCACTCTGATGTGGGCGTGCCGGAGATTGTGTTGATCTATGATGGCGAAGTGACGGTTTCCTTAGATGGCTCGGGGATACTTTATATGACTAGTTCATCTCAAGCGTGCTTAACCTTCGCTAAAACAAATGATGAGGTTATTGTTGCGGTTATTGGTAATATGCATCAACGTAGGTTCAATGTAGTCTATGATGTGGGGAACTCAAGAATTGGCTTTCGGAGTAATGGTTGTAACTAGTGATGGATTGATCAAGTTGATTGGGTTAAATGTAATGTATTGATGTAGCTATAATGAATAGGTTTCATCATGTTGGTTATAAAATCGGGGCATGTGGGACAATAAATGTAGTCATGAAAAAAAGAAGTTCAATTGTATCCAAAATTTATGAAATAATTAAATATCAAATGAAGAAAACATTATATGAGTTTATGAAAGCCATTAAGATGTGCTTAATTTATTTATAATTAAGGGGAAATGATGACTAATTGTTGGAGGTTGGAATTTTGATTATTAGAGATAAAATGTCATCTTTCTTTGCAGAAGAGGTTTTACTTAAAAAGAATGAAGACTACTTGTTGAGATGATTTTTGTTCAGTATCAGACTTTTACAAAGTAAAATCATCAATATTTTTTTCTTCAACTTAACCCTTTTGGTTCTCATTTTGGCTTCAATTTTCATTTTTGTTCTGGTCTGTAAATGGAAGCATTTAAGGCTTGTGAGTTTTGCCAACCCATTAGGCTATACAACTTAACACCTTAAAGCTTTGATGCAACTAATCCCATATTCCTTAAATATGGGGACATTTAGTCTAATTTAGGCAAACTCACATACATATCACTTACGCAACCTTAGAACACAAGACCTCTGGTTGATAGCCAAAACCCCCAACCAACAGATAATTGAGAGTTGCGTAATGATCAATTATGTGATTTACATTTTTGTAATTTTAAAGAATTTTTTTCCAAATATTATGCTCCCACACGAAAAAAATTCTGACTCTGCCACTATCTGCATGCATCATGTATATGTAGGTTCATCCATAATTATTATACAATTCTCAAATCTATGTTCACCCAAAATAAAAAAAAGTTCTAATCTCCAGCTCAAGCTTCTGTGAGTGGGGCCAAAGCCATCGCCATTGGAGCCCTTTCCAAAGTGTCTTAAATGAAATTTTGTACTTCATATGATCAGTGATAAAATTTGATATGTTCCAAACACATTAAGCTTTTATAGTAAAATAAGAGGGTGAATTAAGGGGGAATGAGCGGACTAATGCTCTCACTTGAAATAATTTTTAAGTTTTTATATTTCATTTAATTTCAGTTATATAAATAGAATTTTTATAAAAAAATAATCTAAATAAAAATTCTATTTTATGAACCCTCTAAAATTTTAGAATTTAAAATTATAAATAGCTATTGAAGGAATATTGATAAAATTTTTAAAATAATTAATTTGTGTGTCTGATTAAAAAAGAATACGACTCTGCCATTATCAAAGAGAAACTCTATATCACCAACAAGCTCTTACGATATTGATTCGGAGCAGAGTTATGATACCATGGCACTGATTTCATTCTTTGATGGACATCTGCTCATCGAAGACTACTAGGAATAGGAACGTGACGTTGAGACCTTCCTTGAGTACATGGAGGTCAAACTGGACAAATAAATGAAGTATGTTGCTTGTTAGGGGTGTCAAAACTAGGTCATGGGTCGAACCAGAGTTGACCCTGACCCGGGTCTAAACGGGTCAACCCGAACTTGACCCATTTTTATAAACATGTCACTTTTCAGAACATAAACCCGACCCGAGCTGGGTTCGGGTCGACCCGGATTGACCTACTGACCCGTTTTCACAGATGCGACAATTAACAGGAATCTAACTCAGGCAGCAAATTCAAAAATGAAACCACGACTTCTAGGTTAATAACTTGCAACGAAGACAACAAACCAGGGAAACAAAGATATCAACCAAGGCAAACCAACCTAGGCAACCAAGACATCAAGTCAGCAATACAGGCAAATCATTAAAAATCAATAAACTTTATGTTTTTACAAACTTATAAATTATAAAAAATTACAAATTGTCAAATTATACATCATAATTCATAAATATTAAATTAACAAATAAATTACAAATCCCATATAACAAGTTACAAACATATAATTTCACAAATTACAAATAATAAAGTAGTAAATTATAATTTACAAATATAAGTTTGACTATTTAAAGAACTCAAAACTCTGGAGACTTGAAGTCATTTTCTCTCATGGAGATTTACGCTAATTGCAAAAAATATATATAGTTAAATTGATATAATTATAAATCCATGAGAAAGTTGAAAGCTTGAATCATTAGCTCAAATTAGCCATCCAAATAATTCATCAAATAATTTAATGTGAGTCAACAATACAATTTTTTTACTATTGTGGTATTGTCATCCAAGGCGGCATTTTGTAATTTAGGGTTATACTTAGTTTCTGTTAGACTAGAAGATAACACAAATGACACCTAGTTGCAATAATTGTTTTCCCAAATGACTTGACAATCAATTTAGAAGGGTGCTCATCATTACAGCTCAACTTTCAATGCTTTCAAAAACAACCCAGCATTTGAACAAATGTAGTAAGTAACAAGAAACTTACCCAAGCAGCAAATGATTCCAAAATGAAACTACGACATCCAGGTGAATAACATGCAACTAAGACAACAACCCCGGGAATCCAAGATAGCAACTTATGGAAACCAACCCAGGAAACCAAGGTAGCAATCCAGGCAAACCAACCTAAGAAACTAAGAAAATAACCCATGAAAACCAAGACAACACTATAGGAATCTCAATAGCTACAAACCAAGGTAGAAAAAAAGCAATCAACTCAATAGTGAACAAACCCATAAAAGTCTGCTAAATAACATAAACCAAACCTAAAACAACAACCTAACTAACATGGAACAAACCTAGCAAAGTAGCAAAAACTGAGACTACTAACAGCATAACATCAAATAAAATCAAATAATAGGTAACCAACCCACACAAAATTTCTCAAACCTACTATAGCCAGCCAAGAAAATCTGAAAACATCATAATTCTCGTAACTTGTAGTTTTTGAAACTTAGAAGGAAATATAAGTAGGCATGAAATAAATAATAGGCATTTGGCATGACAGTTTATCCAACAACCGAGTTTTCACCAAGCTCTTTATCACTTTTGTTCACATCCAAATTGATGATATCATCAGTTACTGCATCAAGTTTGGGGTCATTTTTTGCTATAACAAAATAAGATAAATAAATTTAACATCTTAAAAATGATAGAAATATAAATGTGCTTGAAGAAGAACAAAAAATCAGCCTGTTCTCCATATAACCAATCATTTGCACAAATTAGTGTCTCGATAATATCATGTTTCAATACACTTTGGTATTGGTCTAGAATTCTATCACAAATTTGCGTTCACACGATTCTGCATGCGTGGCTGACATGGCCACTTGTTGCGTTGACTGGCCAACCATAGGAGGTTGGCTTGATCGTCGGCGGTTAGGTAAATTTTTTTAGTAATAAATAATAAATATATATATATATATATATATATTTCATAACCTCCCCAACTTCTTCCTCCAACTATAAATACCCCTCTTAGAGCCTTTCAAAGCACACCTTCTCCTCTCCCTCCTTTCTTTCATTAAAGGCCTTCCCTTGGCCATGCATGGGTAGTATCGCTTGTCCAGGCCCAGGGCCCCTCTCTGCAAGAAGGAGACTCCCTCCCCCATCCTTCTTCCCTTATGCCCTCTTCCTATACGGGAGGCATTCCCCAGCTTTCGGATAGGTGGCATCCCTTATCTAACGATAGGGCCCCTCCCTATATAGAGGTAATGTCGTGCGACCACCTTCCCTTGAGTGATCTCATGACAAGGAGAGACCTTATTGCCCTGAATAATGGCGAGCGGAGGGCAAACAAGGCAGCAAGGGTGGATGATGCATCGTCCACCATTACTGGTGATTCTTTGATCATTCTACATAAGAAGTTTCACTTCTCGAACGATGTGGTGACGGCGGTCTCTAAGAAATCTGATCGAGCTGACTTTCCTCCTCCTGGTGTATTATTTTCTGCGAGACCAGTTTGCGAGCAAAGTTGTGCTTCCCACCTCCTGCTGAGCTGGTCGATATTTCAACAAGATGTGAGGTGAGTCTATCCCAATTTTTGTATAGATCCATGTCGGTGATAGTGGGGTTGATTGCTCTCTTCAGATATCGGGAAGCCTTTTTGACACATGAACACCTTTCACGAATGGGTCAACTCATTAGTGACATATCAGGAAGGCACATGGCATTCAAGTCCAAATGATTGGACATGTGCTCCTGTGATCCTGCGAAGAGATGGGCCAGTACCTTCTTTTTTGTGAAGAACGACTGAGTCCTATTAAAGAAGTAGGGGAAGATAAGAGATATACCAGCCCTTCTGCACGTCGAAGAGGAAGACATAATGAGGCTCCTGAAGGTTCCCGACTGTTGATGGAAATTTTGAAAAGTGGATTTTTTAAAGATTTAATCTTATTTGGGAAATCTAATATTAAATCTATAGTATAAAAATTAAACGTCTCGTTATAAATAATATATTACCTCTTAAGGAAAAGACTTCGTTTGCTAACAGGTTCAGATGATGAAACTGAAAGTTACCATCCTGGTTGTAGTAATACAATTCAAATAAGAATTTGCATACTATCCCGAAGGGTCGAAATAAAATTCTATTAATATTCAACCACTATAATCCAGATGGGAGATCACTAATTTCATATTCCACATCACAATAGTGGATGATATATCCCTCCAAGGAGACAAAATATCACCCATTATCGATCGATGAAATTTGACGAAAGTGATCGTTGTTGACTTTATTTTCCCAAAGGAGATTAATTTTAGTTCTAAAAATTGATTTTAAAAAAGGGGAATATTTATATTAAATCTCCTATGACCACAACCCCTCGTAGTTAATTACATCGTGGGGAATCAGAATTTCCCACGAATACTCTTGATTAAAATAATGACAAAATTTTGTTTAAACACTTCAGGAGTGATACCAAAGGAATTGGATTTTTTTGGAATTTTAATTGGAAATGGAGCTAGATTGAGCACCTATTTTGGAATCAAAGGAAGAGGGGTTGGAGGCACTTTTGGATTCTTAAACACTTCAGAAGCGCCCCAACCTAAGCTAAGTGTTTGGATTAAAAGGAGATTTAGTTTGAGTTGAATATTTTATTAGAAATTTGGGATTATATTCCCAGAGGTTGGGGTCTTATAATCCAAATTTTTTCCCGGATCCTAAATCTAAATTGGGCACCGGACCACGGTGGCCCAATCCTAACTAATGCAATGCAAAATCTAGACTTATCCCGGCCTAAATTGGGGAGCCAGCTAACCACCTAGGCAATTAAAATTCATGAATCCGGTCATTTTATGCAAGAGTGGAAGGGACATTATTATTAAAGTTTTAGAAAGCTCGGGCCAACATCTAGAGATTGTCCTAAGTTGCCCCATGACTTATATTGGGTGAAAATGCTAAAGACATGTGTAATTAAAATTTTAGACTCCTTTAGTTGGTTTCTAATGCAATGAATGCTGATCGACTTGATTAAATACATAAAATGAGTATGTAGCAATTTTTGAAAAAGGCTTAAATATATATATTTTCTTAGAGATTGCACAACACCCCCTTGATATATCTGCACCCTCAAAGGTCGGGTGGTCTGCCAGAACAAGCATGCGGGGAGGTGCCTAAGAAGAAAGAGAAGGTAAAAATATGCTTTATATAGACTCCCGGCGGACCCGGGCTTACTTCTTAGATCATTAGAGTTTATATGTGAGCTAAAAAAATTATTTTTAATTTAAGTAAAAAAGTTTTTTCGTACCCTCACGAGCCTCCACTTATTCAGGCTAAAAATAAAAATGACATGCAAATGCCAAAAAAACTAGAAAAAACAGGCAGTCATATAGGCAAGAAAAGTACAACAAACAAGAATAAATAAAATTAATTCTTACATTAATGTCATGTGGCTGAGGTAGATCCTAGGTTGAGTAGTATGTTGAAGTTGTCTAAATTTTGAGTTCGTTAAGGCTGAAGGTAGGTTTATGTTTGGATTTAAGTATTATTGTGTTAAGGATTGATTTAGATGTATTTTAATGGTTAAATTATTGCTACCTTTGCTTCACACCGAGGCCGTGAAGTTTATTTCACCTTCCTTGGGGCTAAGCTAATAGCCTCATAAGCCTAGGTTACCCAGTAGCAATCGAGGTTGATTAAGTGTCTTGATTTGATTAAGGTTTGGAATTAATAAATTTTAATTAAAAATGGTTGATTAATTATTTTAGAGTTGACTTAAGATTTTTTGGAATTTTAAGTGAATTATTAAATTTTAGATTTATTAGATTATTTAATGTGTTAATTAAGGGATTAAAAGTTGAGTTTTAAAATTAAGATCGATTTTAAAAGTTTCAGATTTTTAACAAATATTAGACCTTATTATGAGTAGTTAGACTATTAGTACACTCAATTTGGAGTTTTCTTGAGAAAGTTATGATTTTATGAAGTTTGAGCCTAGATTTGATATCGGGTCTGGGCAGATAGTGAATGCCCAATTCTAAGGACCACTTGATAAGTCTGCTATAGGTCTCAGGTTTTTAGAGAATATTTTTCAATGGTAGGTTCACGTAGACTCCGATTGTATGTGCTTCGAAATAGGTTCATAACTTTCAGACTAAGAAGACTAACGTTAAAGCTATCTTATCTGCTAATGGGTAGCGTGCTTCTATCTCAGAGAGTATCTTGTTGATATAATAGATCGGACGCTGAATATCATTATCTACTTGGACCAAGACCGAGCTTATTGCCTGAGAGGAAACAACTATATACATATATAACATTTCTCCTAGAACTAGCTTTGAGAGTAGTGGAGGTGAGGCTAGATAAGTTTGGAGCTGCTCGAAAGCTTCCTACATTCGTCAGTCCACTAAAAACCTGAGTTACGGGCACCTCTAAGAACCTTGAAGAAGGGTAGATATTTTTCCCCTGAGCGAGCCATGAAACGAGAGAGTGCTGCGATCCTTCCATTTAATTTCTAAACTTGATATTTTTTTGGGGTGCCATGTCTCTTAGAGCCTTGATCTTCTCAGGATTGGCCTCAATCCCTCGGTGGGTAACTGTGAACTCCATAAATTTTCCTGAGGCAACTTCAAATGCACATTTTGAGGGGTTGAGATGCATATTGTAAGATTGAAGGAAGCAGAAACACTGCTCCAGGTCAGAGATGTGCTGAGATTTTTTAAGGCTTTTTTACTAACATATCGTTTACATATACTTCCATAGTGCGTCCAATAAGATCTTTGAAAAACTTATTCATTAGGCGCTGGTATGTTGCTCCTGCATTTTTGAGCCCGAAAACATTACCAGATAGCAGTACAACCCTTTATCTGTTTGAAATGTCATTGCTTCTTCATCAGCAGAATATATTTGTATCTGATTATATCCGAAGTAGGAATCCATGAAGCTTAACACCTGATATACGGAGGTGGCGTCGACCAATTGGTGAATACGCGGAAGCGAAAACTATCCTTGGGGCAGGCTTTATTGAGATCCTTATAGTCTACGCACATTCTCCAAGCTCCACTTACTTTGAAACAATGATGACATTTGCCAGCCAAACATGGTGGAGGCCTAACCTATGGGCATTTCAATTGTACACTTCCCTTATGAATCTAGCTTTCAAAAGCTTATTAACTTCTTGCTCGATTGCCAGCTGACGATCTGGTGCAAAGTTCTGCTTCTTTTGGATTACTGGCTTGCTCATCGAGTTTACCTTGAGGGTGTGCATAATTACTTCAAGGCTAATTCCAGGCATATTGGCTGGGCTCCAAGCAAAAACATCTTGATTCATACATTGAAATTCAATATATACTTCTTTCTCTTCTTCTGAAAGAAGAGACCCAAGTTGTCTAATTCTTAAAGGGTGCTCTTCTGATAGAGCGACACAGGTAAGGTCCTCCATGGGGGAAGCCCTTTGAGGTATATCTTCATTTTGAAGATCGAAGTCCTTGATGCTTAAGGTAACTGATGGGCAAGGTTGAGTCTGCTTAAGATAACACGATTGTGCTAGTTGTTGATCCCCATACACTATGCCAATCGTCGTTGAGGTAAGAAACTTCATCTTCAAGTTGGGAATTAAAGCAATAGCCCCAAAGATCGGCTGGAGCGACCTTCCAAAGATAACGTTATGGGCTAATTCTGATTTCACCTTAATGAATTGGATGGAGTGTGTAGCCTAGAGGGGAATTCTCTAAGTACAACTAGAAGATTGATCGTTCCTTCCACTCGCATAGGTCGATTGTTAAATCTGTATAATGAACTTGCGGTCGGCTGCAGCTTTTCTCTAGCAAGGCCCATGTTTAGAAAAGTGGAGTAGAATATGAAATCTACAGAGCTCTCATTGTCGACCAAGATCCTCTTAACATTGTAGCATGGGTCGCTAATTCTTGCACTAATTACGAGTGGGTCTTGATGAGGGATCTTTATTCCCTTTAAGTCAGAATCATCAAAAGCAATAAATTGATCAGTGCGAGGCTTCTTTGGTATTGGCTCCTTGCTAACTGCAATCAGAACTTGACTAAGCATTGAAGGACCTCCGGCAATGGTTTCAATTTCTCCAATCATTAGATAATTATTCGATGTTTGCCTTTGCTGTTGATAATGCTCCCCAGCAGAACCAGTTTCATCCCAAGCATGAGGGTTTTGAATGAATTGTCGGAGGCATCCTTGTCAGATTAGCCTCTCAATTTCTTCATTGAGTTGCCTACATGCTTCAGTAGTGTATCCCCAACTACGGTGAAAATGAAAATATTGCTCCTGATTCCCTACATTGGGTTTTAAAGAGATCGATCACTTCACGATCTTCTGATCTCAGATGGCCATTAACACATTTGCTCAGGATGTGTAAAGCGGCATGTATTCCTTCTCTTGATGAGGCTCTCATCATGGTTATGAGGGTTGAATGGGTAAGTTAGAGTTTCCTTGCTTCTTTTGCTGCAAAAATGGATTCTCCACTCTTGATGTGCTTTTGTGCTTCCCATTGGCTTTCTCAAATTGCTTCCTATGAGCATTAATGAATACATTGGCAGAGATTTAGGCCTCCACGTGATGGATTAGATCCGCATATGAATGGATCATGTCTTGCATGAGTGCTGAATAGAAAGGGTCAGGATAGAGTCCTCTAAGGAAAACCCCTTTAAGTAGCTCGGGATCCACCCCTTGAATTTATCGGGCTGCAGTAGAAAATCTTTGAAAGAACTCCTTGAATGACTCATTTTACATTTTGGCGAATTCTTGCAAGGTGGGAGGAATCTTTGACCATCCTTATATTGAAAAAAAATTATTCAACGAACACTTTGGCCAATTTGACGAACATTGGAATGGTTCCGGTTGGAAGTAAATCGAACCATGTTCGAGCTTGCCCTTTGAGGGTGGCAGGAAAAACTTGGCAGAGTAGCGCATCCGAGGCTCGTTGGATGTGTATGATGGTTCTAAAATGATCGATATGTTTGTACGGGTAGGATGTTCAGTCGTAGGAATTAATGTTTGGTAGTTTGAATCCTGGCAGAATGGGGTGTTAAAGGATGGCTTCAGTCAGGGGTGATGACTCCTTGAAGTCCCACCGACAAAAAGACTATCTTACGCCTCCTATCGGGAGCACTTCTCGGACCAACCTTTGCAAGTCATGCCGTAGGGCATTGCGATGGAGTCCAACAACTTGTGGTAGGGCTTAGTCCACAGGGACGTTTGAAAGAATGCGAGGTTGCCAAACTTCATGAGAACGACGGGTAGATCTTGCCGTGTCAGCGAGCTCATTATCTTGACGTGTTGGAGGATGGCTCCTTGGTGGTGGAAGCGGAGTTCTGTCATGAAGATGCTCCGGCTGAATAATTTTGACTCGTGGTGGATCACGAGGGAGAAAAACTCTTCCTGTGGTGCTAGCGCTTGTTGTCGTTCTCATAGAAGTTGAAGGATCTCATTATAAGATTCCTCCATTTTTGGATGTGATATTTGAGAGATGGTCCTGATGTCCCATTCCCAACGGGGTTTCGCCCTCCGGGGTGAAAAGAGATAGATGTATGGCTTCCCTAGTTCATGGAAGGATTCTTGAATTGGTGTGAGTTGGAGCAAGAGGCTCCCAATATGCGGTTGCTACGCCTGTTGGCCATCGAAGTGGTGCTTAAGATAGTGGGATTAGGATTCACACAGACTATGCCAAACTGTTGTGGTCTAGAATATACTCTGTGATAGAGTTAGAATTTATGTCTTAGCGTTGTACAGATATTCAGCTCACACACAGAGAACACAAGATTTTTATGTGGAAACCCTTGAAAAAAGGGAAAAACCACGGGTCCTGGTCCAGTTTGAATGAATTCACTAGCACTTGAGTAGGTTACAATGGGCTGACTCGCCTCCAAGGGTATTTAGATTACAAGTATCAACTGTAAGGTTAAAGTCGGGGGTATGTGAAAGTCCAATGTTACACTAATGGAACTTTGGGGTCACGCGATGATCTGGCAGAAGTTCGGGCCTCGGACGGTGGTCCGGTAGAACTTAAGGCGTCAGGTAGTGGTCCAACGGAACTCAGGGTGTGAAGCAGTGGTCTGGTGGAGCTGAAGACGTCAGGTGGTGGTCCGGCGGAGCTCATGGCGTCACGTGGTGGTTCGGCGGAGCTCAGGGCCTCAAGTGGTGGTCTGGCGAAGGTGATGGCCTCAAGTGATGGTCCAGCGGAGCTCATGACATCTCGCGGTGGTCCGGTGGAGTAGCGACGTCAGGCGGTGGTCTGGTGGAACTCAGGCAGTGGTCGAGGAGGAGCAAGGAGGGAAGAGCTATCTTCAATCTCTCTCTTTTCTCCTTAGGATTGGGTGCCCCTTTTCAAGAGGAGAGGGGGCTCTATTTATAGATTTTATGGAGTTGCATGGCTCGTAAATAGGTGGAAGATCAAAAAATATTAGGGAGTGGTTTGAATTGACGGTCAATATTGAATCCCTTGATCGTGGACCGTTTGCTGGACATTTGAAGGTATTAGAGATATCTGATTTTTGTGATCTTCGGCTTGTTAGATTCGACTTGTCGAGCCGCTCGATTTGATTATAAGAAAATTATGTTTTGAAGTCGTTTGGTAATCCAAATTGTTGTTTGAACTTTCAAACAGTGCTTTGGGTCCTTGTTTTGGACCCATTTGGGCTCGGATTGAGTCGAATTTGGTGTCGTTGGATTCGTATTTCCGAGACTTTCAGTTTGACTGTAAGTTTGCTGAAATTAGAGTTTGGATGATCCCAAATTTAATTTTGGAAGTTTCTGACTTGATTTTGCCTTGAGATTCGTGCCCGATCAAGATAACTTTTCAAGGATGTATCAAGCATTATTAGTTTTTTTTAGCTTATTATGCACATTATTATAGGTGATTTTAATTTTATATATATGTGTGTGTGTGTGAGAGAGAGAGGAAAAAAAAAAGAAAGTGAGAAATTGATATAAAAAAAGAGAAAAAAAGAAAAAAAAAAACATAAAGAAAATTCATAAAAAAAAAAAAGAAATGATAAAAAAATAACAAATGAATTATAAACTCTACAAAAATATTCTAAGAAATTCAACATTTATTCTTATTTTTTATTCTACTTCTATAAACTTCTCTTCCCAAAGGGCTCCAGGTGATAATAATTATTCTTCTGAAAAAGAAGCTAGGAAAGGTCATACAATCTGTACATTTACGAGCGAGCCTAGTGTTAATTATTCGCTGCTTCTTTCAACATTGTACTAACTGCCCGGCTTTTCACGGAGTAGAGCCATTTGTCTTTATATATAATACACTTTGTTGTCATTTTTTTAGCTTTATCTTAAGTTTATTATTATTATTATTAGTCTTCTTCATGTATGTATGTATTATTTACCCTTTTTTTAATATAAAACTATATAATTTTAATTTTTGGGATATTTTAAATTCAAAGTTCTATGCTTGAAATTATGTTATTTTTACGTTTGATAAACTTTGATGATCAGCTCTACAATTTTTTTAAAATAATTTTTTTTTAAAATTAATGGAAAATTATGGGAATACTTTTTTCATAATAGTAACTCATGATTTTCTTGGGAAGAAAAATTATAAAATCTGTTAACAATTATAAAAATAAAAATTGGGACTTCTAGAATTAAAAAAAAAAAAGAAGAAGATATTTAAAAAAAAATCTTTTTGTATATGTTTAATGATTCAAGAAGAATTTTTATATTTTATCCTTTAAAGTTAATCATACTTGTTTGTAGGTCTTGGAGAAAAATAATCTGAGGTGATGGATATGTGGCGCTTCTCTTTTTTTTTTTTTAATGGTATGATCTCCAAACTATGCTTAGGAGGCTCATCATGGAATATCAAAGAGCTTGATGAAGGCCCTCGAAAGATATTACCCCTAGATGAAATAGAGTATCATTAATACATGCATCTATATATGGAATTGGCTAGTATTTACTTTTATTTATTTCATTATTTTCTTTTTTTTGGCTCATATGATAATAAGCCCTTATAATTAGGAATATGTAGTGTGGATTTTACTTAAAAACTGTGCCATAGAGGATTCCAAATCAACATGCTCTTCGTGGTCTTTTAGATGAGAAGACTTTTGCCTATTTTCATGTCCTCCCATGATTTATATAATTTTAAATTGTTGTGGAAACCTTTTGATGAAAAAACCTTTTCCAAGCTTTATACTATCCAAGGGGTCCATTTTCTAGGGATTTTTAAATAGAGACGCTTTTGTCTATCATAATGGCCTCTTATAGACTTCTAAATATAGAGATAAGACATAATAATAATCATAATTAAAAAATTTTATTGTGTCTAAAAAACGTTAATATAGAAAAAAAAATAGTACAAGATCCTTAAAGGGCCCTCAAGCTCACTAATGCTCGAAAGATCTACAAAAAGATAACAAAATAAACCAATAAGCTTGAGGTCCCTACTAGCAAAAAGAACATAATAGAGATGTTCAAAGATAATAATTAATTGGGGTTGGTTAAGTGGTTCCATTTATGATGTTCAAAGATAATAAGAAGTTGATTGGGTAAAGAGCCATGAAAGATAGATAATTCTTTCAAAATAATCTTATGGATTTGCTCAACTTCCTATAGTAAGCCAATCAAGGAATAGTCATTATTTCTGCCACCAAAAGTGATATGATTAGCTCATTAGAGCTATTCGAGGTAATATGAGCGAGCCAATGATTTATTTCCTATGATTAATCATATACCTCATAATAGAGAGAGTTTAATCTTTAGTTGAAAATTAGATATAATTTTCATGAATATGGAGATCACTAGATGATTGAATATTTCATTGGAGATTGCCCAGTATCCACTAACATGAATTAAACGTTGATTGTAGAAATGTTTCCTATAAGGTGACTAACATGGTGATTATGGTGAGAGTTAATATAGATTGACCTTAAAAACTTTCTATATTATACATATGAGAATGAAGCTTAACATTGATCTTCTCAAGATATAAGAAGATCCACAAGAAGGGATATTATGTCCACATAATTATATTTGTCAATTAGAACATTTATACTATAAGTGGGAGGAACCTCTATTCCATCTATGATGATGAGAGAAGCTTAAAATGTGTAGCATATTACTTCAAATTCAGAGTCATCAAATATAATTTGAGCATCTTTTCATGGTTATTCTAAAACTAGAGAAATGATAAGTAATATTTATTATCTCATAGTTTTCACAACACTATTGACTCCATCTTGAGGGTGGATATTGTCAAATTGGTCTTGGAAGTACAAGCTATATCTATGAGGAATCATGTGTTCCATTTCTTCACTCAGGTGAAATATTTTCCTAATGAATGTGCTTCAAAATGATAAAAGTGTATTATGTAGATTAAGCTTCATCATTCAAGTTATTTGCATCCTTAATCACCTGAGCTATCGATATTGTGGATGTTGATGAAAATGTTGAACATAATTCCAAGCAATTCACAAAAGAGTGTAAGTTGGAGTGTGATCTTCCCACAATCAATGCAAGTTGACATATAACAATGCAAACTTTTAATGAATATGGCAAGTATATTAGTTAATATCCAAATGCTAGCAGGAAGTGATGGAAAATTCATTTACAAATTATCTAGCATCATAACAAAAGGTAAATGGTGTATACAATAGATTGCTTGTAAGAGACAACTAAGATGTGCAATGAATACAATAGTTTCCATGTTGTTGATCTCAACTTACAATCCAATGAACACACAACCTAGAAGTAGAGGACAACACATTTGTAATACATATAAGGTCCTATGAATCATTATAGGAGACCAGTCATGCATACAACAAGCCACATATGGATTATAGCATGAGAATACGTAGTGATTTGCTTACAAGCAGAGCATGAAGGATGCACAATAAATGTAGTTGCATTCCTATGACATATGCTAATTAACATATGAGATTATAATATCGATATCCATGAACGTTGAAGGTTAATATGCAAGGAAGGTCATAATTTTTCAACCAATGCATACAGAGAAATGGGCGATGATCATCACACACCCAACAACCAACATCATCTGGCAAATGAATATATCAATACATTTTGCAAGCAATGATGATTGATGTGCTGTGAATGTGAAAGGCTCCTTGGAAACACTAATGAAAAGATGAGCATAGTGGACATAACTCACTAGCAGTCAACAACAAAGCATAAGTTGTCATATTAATTCTTCCAAAAGTGGTGACAGTTGGTACGCAACAGATATGGTAGTATTCTCACCAACACGTCCAAGGGAGTAGCGACTAACATAACAATCTGTCTACAAGAAGAAGTAAGAAGGCTTACAATGACTGTAGTGCAGTGCTTACAAATAACCACTGTTAATGCAGTCTATATATATGCAACAATGATAGTGTTGTAAACATCCTAGGCCCCTATGAACACATATGCACATATGATGCATCATCTGTCAGTATATTCAAAATAATAACAATAAATATCAGCACCTTTAAAATGTGGCACTTGGCATACGATGAATTTGATGATTCATTGGCCGATATGCATGAAGGTGCTAACGATGAATATAGCTCAACCAGTAGCCATTGACAAGTAACAGATGAATGAATTGACTTTTCATTCAAGTGACAATATGAGATATGTTGTAGATATGATGAATCTCCCTTGTATATGGATACTCATATGAGGTGTCATTTGCATGCAATGACGAAAATCTACAATATATATATGGGTCCTCTACGAATATATATGTATGCAGTACATGTCACTTGTTGGTATATGAAAAGAGACTTAAGTAAATATGATATCTTGTAGTCAACTCCAATTATGAATAAATACATCTACATGCCTACAAGCGGAAGTAGAGGATGTACTACAAAGATCAAAGACCGCAGTAAATGCAAACACACCTACATGTTGTCGTAACAATTGTAGAAGATCCATCATACATCCAACATGCCATCCACAAGAAATATATAAGGGAGTTGCAGTAAAATGTTGCATCCACAAGAAATAACACGAGATTTGTTAGTGCATGACAGTCTACATGTAAAAAAGCAAAGAGCAACCCGTAGTACGATGTCATGCCACCAAATCAGTAATAATTTTTCTTAGAAATGCATGCTTGCAAATTGACAAAGACAAAAGGCATATAAACATTTCAAAAATGTCCCCTAAACACCTACATGGGCCCTAACGAGCGTGTTATGGGTACACATGTGATATCTAGGGATGCTAAACGGGTCAAATGATAAACCCAAGTTCATGACCAATCCTTCTATGCGGGTAGATAAGAGTTGAAACAGCTCTAACCATAAACAAATAAAGAAAAGCATAAAACCTGGCTACAAACAACATCCTCTATCAGAAGTTAGACAGAGTTGGCAAGATTCAATGGATACTTAAAAAAATATCCCATAAATACCCACATGGGCCCCAACAAGTGTGTGATACACGTGAGGTATGAGGATGTTGTGTGGGTTAAGAAATGAACTTAAGTTCAAGTTCAATCATTCCCCTTGACAGGATAGGAGTCAATACGACTTGAGCCAATAAACAAATATAAGGTCGCGGCATTGACCGAGATATTTGATTTTGTAGGATCGATTGAAATATTTGTTTTATACATTTATGTTAGGCCTATAAAAATTAAAATTCACTAATAACAATATAAAGCTCATAATGAACATGACCCCTGTTAGCAATTAGACATAGTTAATAGAGTTCAATCAATAACAATTAGAAATGCCCCCTAAATACATGTATAGGCATCGATGAGCGTGTTATATTCACATAGGTGACGTATGAAGATACTGCACGAGTTAAGAAATAAACTTAAGTTCAAGTCCAATCCTTCACCTCGATAAGATGGAAGTCGATGCAACTTGAACCAATGAACAAATATAGGATCGTGACTTAACCCTCTGAACAAAGTGGTTTGCCGATAAATAGCACCTCTAAATTACGATCATGGCCAGAGCCCATGCTCCCAATGACATCAAATTCCTGAGATATAAATAAGTAGATATGATTGAAAGGGTACAAATCCCTCTATTAGCCAATGTGGATTCAAATTTATTCCCTTAAAGAAATATTCACCCCAAGTCTACAAGGTACCTTTAGACAAAGCAGCCCATGGCTGCTAACAAGGATCCTTCTATCAGGTTGGGTTGATTGCCTCCTCTGACTAAGTAGACCAGGGACCACAATAGCCCTGGATGATGGAACCATGAGATCTTGATCGGGTTTATCATCACTTCTCCCACCATCTGCTTTAAGCTCAAATGATAAAATTTCCAATTTTAAATACCAAACCAATTTTAAATTTCAAATTTTCCAATTTTATATTTTATTATCTATATATACAAGCATACAATTGCTAAAGTTATCCATCCTCCATGGAATTTGGCAGGAAAAAAAATCATTTAAGTTTCATATATTGTAAATAAATGACACTCAATTAATATATCTCTAGTCCATATACAAAGCCAACAAAATAAATTATAGAACATGTTACTAATTTTGCCATATATTATTGTTGACCCCTATACCTTAAACGTCACGGTTTGATACAACACATCATTTGAAGAGTCAAATGACATCCGAATGCCAAATGGATGGTATCATTGTGATCAGGACACTGAACTCTGTTGGGTCGAGGCCCCTCGCAATTGAATCGGATGAGATCGATCAAAATGGACGACCGACACCCGAAATTAAAACATGAAACTGATCAAACGATCCCGGATCGACGAACAGATTTCATCCTTGTGTCTGGAATGTTGCCAATCTATAAAAACTATATTTTATTTGTTCAATTTGGATCATCCTAATGAGTGACATGAATTTCGAGACAACACGTATTTCGAGGAGATCAGGCTTCAACGTCACTTAGATGATGTCCGATCATGAAATAGACTATGCCATTACGTCCGGAACATCCTCGACATTCACAATATACATCTTTTGTGATTAATTGGGATCAATCATAATGGTGACATGGATCCCAAGGTAATAACACGCATATCGAGGAATTTGGCCCCTCGATATTGCCCAAACAATTTCAGATTGACAAACGGACAGTGTCATTACGTCCAAAATGTCATCTACATTCAAAATATACATTTTATTTAATAAATTTGGATCATCCAAGATGGTGGTGAATTTTTAGGCAATGCAAATATGATATAATGGCCCACGTTATGACAAAAATGAGGCCTCGAAGACGCTCGGACGACGTCCGATTGACAAATATACAACGCCATTGCGTCCGGAATGTCGTCGACATTCAGGATATAAATTTTATTTAATAAATTTGGATCATCCGATATGGTGGTGAATTTCTAGGCAATGCAAATATGATATAAAGGCCTGCGTTATGACGGAAACGAGGTCTCGAAGACGCTCGGACGACGTCCGATCGACAAACGGACAACGCCATTACGTTCAGAGCATCGCTGGCATGAGGAATATATATTTTATTTGATTAAATTGGATCGTTTGAGGTGGCGTTGCAAATTTCAAAAACGATTCAAGTATGTTGCAAAGGCACGCATTTCGAGGGAGATTAGCCTCAACGATGATCAAATGAGGTCCGATCATAAAAAAGACTGCGTCATTGGGACCGAAACACCGTCAATACTATGAGATCTTTTGAGCGCAAACCGAGACAATATGCATTTTGAAGGAATTAAGCCTCGTCGCCACCCAAATGATGTCCGATAGGAAAACAGACTGTGTCGTTGCAATCGGAACATCAGCAATATCTTAAATTCACTATTAATTTGTCTAATTCCGATTTTCGGCAAATCGACATGTAAAACGAGGCAAAAGCACAAATTTCAATGAAATCGCGCGTTGACTGATGTATCATTATCATCCTCATTTTTTGGGGACATTTAGGCCATTTAAGGCAAACTCACACACACAACGCATACACATGGACTCAAACCTTGGACCTCTTAGATGGAATTCAAAGCTCTCAACCAATAGGCCAAGGGGAGTTGTGTTTATCATCCTCATTTAATGCTATTACTAATTATAGCAAGTCATTATTAACTTTATCTTTGTGTTTAAGCAAAAAAGGGAAAAGTCAAATGAAACCTCAAATCTCATTAAAATTCCTAACCTCGTATCCCTATTTCCCGCCGGAGTTTGCGTAAATCCCGCTGAAATCCTTCCTGGCATCTATTCATAAGATCTCTGCTTAAGATCACCTCGGTCAGATGTATTCCTAGGCGTTAAAATGAAAGAAAATGGGAGTCTCGCTCTTCTGGCTTGGAGCCTGCTCATCCGCCTCTTCCTTTTCTCCTTCACCCGTCCAGACCCCTCCTCACACCAGGACTCTCGACAGTTTACCTCAGACCCCGCAGGCTTTGACAAAGCTTATGCTTGGCTTCCATTTTCTCATCCAATCACTCTCTAGCAAGCTCCTAACCGCCACCAGTAAGAGCTTCAAGATCTTTCTCAAAGGTTGAACCTCACTTTCGGCTTGTGATAGCCTGATCCTATACTCCATCAACCTCCTAACTTCCTTCCTCCCTATTAGTCCACAAAACCTCTCCGCAACTACCTCCCGTCCCCACCTTCCTCTGCTCTCCTTACTCCTCTTCTTACTTCGAAACTCCAAGCCGGCTTAATACGGTGCCAAGACCTCCAGTAGCTCTTACCCGAGCTTGTCTACTCTCGACTAACCTCATAGGTTCTTGTTCTTAAATATTTCAATAGCTTCATGTGAGATATCAGTCAACCAAGCATTCATTTAAGTTTCTTTTTATTATTATTCGTTTGCCATAGCAATTTATTTTATCCTTTCATCTCTACACTAAAAGCCAAAAAAAAAAGTACAAAAGCAACACTGATCACCTCTACATGCACGCCTACAGCAGCTTTTTCTATAATGAATTCCTTTATTTATTTATTTATTTCTTATTTTTTATTTATCATGATTTGC
>NW_021318615.1:125072-129355 GCF_001605985.2 Dendrobium catenatum | reverse complement strand
AAGAGGCTTTTCATAGACTAGACAAACTTGCATTAGAAGTAGATCACAATGAGCATTTGATAAAAATAGAATTTCATGGATTGATATATCAAAACAACACTTTTAAAGAAAAAAATCAAAGAACTAAAAAAAGAAATTGCATCACTCACATTAGCCCAACCTAGTCAACCCCCAACACAGCATGTATCGCACAACTTTAGGAAGTCGCATCACCACCTACATAGGTTAGTGAATCCATTTCCGGGTGTTAGGTTCTTCTCTTATGGCATGCTAGGTCACATAGCCCGAACTTTCACAATTCCCCATAGGACACACTTAGTATGGAGACCTAAAGTGCATCAATCATAGCATAGCATGCATACATCTCATTCATGCAAGCATAAGGAGGAACCCAAACTCACTTGGGTTCGCAAATCTAACCGAACCCAAACTCACTTGGGTTCGCAAATCTAACCCTTGAATGAAATTGTAGGGATGCTCTCACAAAAGACCTAGTGAGAGAATGTGGTACCTGAATAGTGGCTGCTCGCAACACATGACTGGAGATATGAAGAAGTTCGTTCTACTGGAGACTAGAACTGGAGGCAAAGTTGAAAGTTCGTTAGGGATGTTAAGCCCTATGAACTAGCCAAAGGCTAATTAAAAGAGAGAGGTGAATTGGTATTTTAAACAAAACTCCAACTTAAAACCAAAATCCAAGATTCACCATAATGAAAACAAAAGTCTAGAAATTAAATATGGAAGTAATAAAGGAAAGAACACACCAGATTTATAGTGGTTTGGTGAAACCTTGACCTACATCCACTCCTTGGACGCACCCTCCAAGTATTACAATAAACTAAGTGTCTCTCCTTTTGCCCCTTCAGCTAGGCGGTGAAGCCCTTACAAAATCACTTCCACCTTCCCCAGTGCGGTGGAGTCGCCGAGTCCTTTGACAGCAAAGAGATCTTCTTCTTTGTTGAACTTCCCTCAAGACAAGCCTTGAATCAATGGTATTAAGGTACAAGCTTGCCGGAACAACCATGTGGAATCCCCCTCCACACTCCATTGAGTACCCCCTCACAGGATCTTCTCTCTCTCTCAGACTTCACCCGTTCCTCACTCCCTTTCAAGCTCTCTCTTGAAGTTTTCCCCAAAAGAACGAAGCTACAATGGCTGCCAAAGGCACTTTCCAAGTGTCATGTCGTAATTTGAATAGAAGATCTCAAAATAAGCTCATGAATGTAAGTTGCCAACTTTATCATCCAGGACAATACTAATATCGTCCTGTATGATCAGTTTAAAATAAGCCCAATCATTAATGACAATTTGAGACGATCAGAAGAAATTTGTTCATATCTTCCAGGATGATAATATATCATCCTGGACAATCAGTACAAATCATGAAATATCATCCTTAACATCGCCCTAAAAAAGAGCTGTCCGATGTCGAATCTGTTGACCTCATTATTCGAGGTTCATTTCCCATAAATCGACTCTAGAACCAAGGTTTTCGTAGCCTGGTGTAGATGTCGCACCCGCAGGATTTCCCTTAGGTGGACACCTAATGACGTAGCACGGACTCAAACCTATCACTCAACTTGAACCGAAATCCATTCAATCTAGTTTTAATTCGACTCCAAAATGAACTCAAACCAAGCTCGATTTATGATTTGTCAATGTCGATCGACTCAATTCGAGTTTGATGTAGTATAGATGACTCTAATTAAACCCTTAAATCAACTCATCAATAAAACCCAAATTTCTTTTTAATAAAGTCGTATTTAATTTTTCGATCAAATCGAATCAACTCATTTAAAGTTAATAAAAAAATAAATTCATTAATATTTAACATTAATTAAATCTAATTTAATCAAAATGACATTAATCTAATTAAAATCACTCAATTTCAACTCAATTTGATTTAAATCGATTTCATCGGCTCAATTTAATTCGATTAAGCGTAATCTAAATCAAATTCATATCATTTAACTCGAGTCGATTCAACTAATTAAACTCAAATCCACTTCTAATAAAATCTAATCAATTCAATTTTGTTTTATTGAAATCAGCCATTTAAATCCCTTTTTAAAGCATGAGTAACCTTAACTATTTGATTTGAATTAAAAGGTAATTTTGGATTTGCTTAGACCGATTAAAGCCCTTAACTCACGCTCTCTCTACACTCAGCAGTTCGCAAAACTCTCACATACACAGAAATGCCCTCCAGCCCGCCTCTCCCTCATTCACACAACTCCTCTCCATTCACACACAGGGAAATAAACTCCCTCACAACACCATCTCTCTCACTCACACACACATAACCGAACCCCCAACCCGATTTGCACAACTGCTCTCACTGCAGTTCACAAACTGCTCGGTCTCCTCCAGTTCACACACAGAACTCCAACCTCCCAAAAAAAAACCTTCATCTCATCTCCGATTCACACACAGGAAAACCCTCTCCATCCCGCCTCTCTATCCCACTCTCAGCAGTTTGTACAACCGAATCCCACGATCCTCCTCCTCCCTTTCATTCAGACAGCAAGAAACCGCCTAAGACTCTCTCATTCACGAACTGTTCCCTCTCCTCGGCCCAGTTCGCAAAAACAGACTTCTGAGTCCGCCTCTCTCTCTGGTGAATAGCCTTCATCTTCTCTGGATCGTGTAAGAAGCCCAAGCGAAGCTTCAGTTTCGATCGTCTTTTTTCAATTCACACGCACGAAACCTATTCACCTCTTTGCTCCAATTCGCACAATCCAAGCGAAAATCCCAGCCTGCTTGTTCAATCTCAGTTCGGAACTGCCATCTCTCTATATAGTTGGTAACTTTCGAACCCCTGTTCATGTTCATCTCCCTCTATTTTGCACGATTAATGCAACAGCAGCTGTTGTACGATTAAATTCAAAGAAATTAAATGGAAGTCTCCGTCTCTTTTGCTCGTATAGATAACAAATTTAACCATTGATCCCCCTCCATTTGCAAGATCTACATTTTTTTTTATGAGCTCTCTATGGATCAAATTTTTGTTAGGTTTACAAAGGTATTTGAATCATCGCCTCTTAACTTAGATATTGTTATTTTCGAATAATTTTAAGTTGTCATTTTTTTTTTATAACAAAGAAATAATTAAGGATAGAATTTTAAGTGTTTGCTCATAATATTTTTGGTTCTCATAAAATCTGAGAGATTTTCTTAAGTTTTCTTGTTTCAGTTTCATTGATGATTAACTTGATTTCTTGCATCTTTGAAAGCATTATAAAAGTACCTTGATGATTGAATAAACTTATATTTTCTGTTAAGCCTTAAAGTTAGTAACAAGTGTAAATTCAGTAAATTATAATTATAGGCATGTGATTCTAAACGAAGGTTTATTATTAGTTTCTTTACTTCTTTCATATAAATCATTACTTTGTCTTAATTGTGATTAAGTTCAAGTGGCTGTTAATCATTCTTGTTTCTAAAACACTAATGTATTTTGTATAAAAATCTGATTTTTTTTTGGGATGATGATATACGTTACTTCTCCAATGATGGTGATTTTGTAGATTTGTTTATTTGTAGATAGTTTTGTTTTTTAACATCAATAATCTTGAATTTATAAGTTTAGTGGCTGCATTATTTTATTTAAATTACTTTAATAGTCATATCTTAAAGCTTGTATATACAAACATGATTCAATTATTTTATATATTTGTGATGGTCAATGGTTTGAGAAATTACTAAAAGGGTTATAAGTATGATTGAAGCGTAAAGTCATTACATAGCATGCTAGAGTTTGTAATCATGATGAAAAGACATGGATGCTTGTAAGAAATAAAAAAAAATATATATGTTTTAAAGGACAAAAATGTGTTTTCAAAAGCGTGTAAGTATTGAAAGATAAGAAAATGTAAATGTTTGAGAGTAAATGGTATATGAGTAATTTTAAAAAAAATGAAAGTGTATGATTGTGTTAAAAGATGAAATGTGTAAAGGTGGTGATATATTTGAACTTGTATAAAAATGAAGATGTTTTTTGAATTTCGTGTATAAAAATGAAACTTGAGGTGTATTGGAAAAGGGAGAAATGTATGTTTGAAAATTGAAAATGTATAATTTTGAGAAGTAAGAGTGTTTGTGTTAAAAATATCTGATTTGAGTGAATAGTGAAATGTGTGGAGTGTTAAAGTGAATAGTGTATATGTGTTAAGAGGTGGAGTGTATGTGTAGAAAAGTAATTTGTAATGAAAAGTGGATTGTGAATGGTAAAATATATGTTTAGTTTGAAAAGTGATTTTGTGATTTTGAAAAATGAAAGGTAT
>NW_021318615.1:111295-118007 GCF_001605985.2 Dendrobium catenatum | reverse complement strand
ACAATCTTGCAAAAGATTCCTATGCGATAGAAAAAAATGATGGGAGATGAAAAAGATCAGTTTCAAAATCTAATTTAAAATATGATGAAGATTTTGAATCAAAAGTAAAATAACCTCTTTAAAAACAGAGAAAGAGAAACAAAATCATGAGTTCCCTTTCTCTGACTGTTTTTAGAGAAACCAACCACAACTTTCATAAGAATTCAAGAATAATACAGGAGGTAGATTTTTCATTTTTTAGAAAAGTGATCGTGTGTATTGATCAGAGAGAAACCTAAAAAAATTTAACAAAAAATTAAAAGAAAGAAAAGGATAAAAAAAAAATCACAAAAACAAAAGATCAAACAAAACATGCAAACAAACAAAATTCAAACAAAGGTTTAAGCACCATCTTGCTCTTGGTCTGATGCTTCAGAGACCAGGTCTGCCCAAGAAATTTTTTGCTTTTCATTATTTGACCAGTTTATAATTTACTTTGTTTTACCTTTTTCGTTTATAGGAAGAGTTCTCAAATTAGGGAACTGATTTTTCATATGTCCAGGCTTCCTATATCGAAAGCAAATAATGTCAGAAGAAATATTAACATCCTTACCATTTTTATGTTTATTCCACTTTTGTTGATGCTTATGCTTTGGTGAACTTTTTGATTTGCTTGACAAGTTATGCATTCATCACCAACTAAGCTATCTTTTTCCGTATCTTCAGCTTTTAGAACAATCATTTCACCTGCATCCAAAAGTCTTTGACCCAAACTTTGCTCGTAGGCAATGAGTGAGCCAATCAAATTATCAATAGAATACTCATTCAAATTTTTTGATTCACAAATAGCAACAACTTTAGCATCAAACTTATTTAGTAGACAACGAAGAATTTTGTTAATTTTTTCAATTTTGAAAATTCTTTACCTAAAGCATGCAATGATGTCATAATTTAAATAAACCTAATATACATGTCTAAGATCGTTTCATAAGGTTTCATGAAAAATATTTCAAAATCATGCATTAACATATTCAACTTGGATTGATTGATTTCACTAGTGCCTTCGTATATGGTGTGTAGTTTATCCCAAATTTCTTTACCAATAGTGCACGTGGATACTAACATAAAGTCTTCAGAATTTAAAGCATAGAAAAAATAATTTAATGATTTTGCATTCAATTGAGCATTGAGTTGTTCTTCCCTGTTCCATTGATTAAAAATAATATCAATTTTAATTCCATTTATAACACATGATGGTAATGTATAACAAGTTAAAATCATATGCCACATGCGAAAATTAATTGATTGCAAAAAATAGACATGCGAATTTTTCAAAAAATCAAATATAATATTTTCAAATAAAGGTGGTCTGGTGATTGAATAACCTTCCGCAATAGTACAATTACAAAAATTAGGCATGGATCAAAAATTTAAAAGCTTTCAAAAACTTATTTTATGAATCTCGCTCTGATATCACTTGAAAGTGCACTATGAGCCACTAGAAATAGCTCTGATACCACTTGAAAGTTCATTAGAGATGTTAGGCCCCTTATGAACTAGCCCAAGGCTAATAAAAAGAGAGGTGAATTGGAAAAGAAGAATCTTTAAATCAAAACACAAACCAAAACCAATATCACCACAATAAAAATCAAATGAAAAAATTAAACGCGGAAGTAATAAAGGAAAGAAAACATCAAATTTATAGTGGTTCGGTCAAACCTTGACCTACGTCCACTCCTCGGAGGCACCCTCTGAGTATTGCACTAAACTAAGTGTCTCTCCTTTATCCCCCACTGCTAGGCAGAGAAGCCCTTACAAAATAACTTCCACCTTCCCCGGTGCGGCGGAGTCGCTTGATCCTTTGACACAAAGAGATATTCTTCTTTGGTGATCTTCCCTCGAGACAAGCCTTGAATCTGACGGTATTAAGGTGCAAGCCTGCCGGAGCAACTTGTGGAATCTCCCTCCACACTCCCTTGAGTCCCCCCCATAGGATCTCCTCCCTCTCTCAGACTTCACCCTTTCCTCACTCCCTTTCAAGCTCTCTCTTTAAGTTTCCCCCAAAAGAACGAAGCTACAATGGTTGCCAAAGACACTTATTAAGTGTCATATCATAACATAAATAGAAGCTCTCAAAATGAGCTCATTAATGCAAGTTACCAACTTTATCATCCAGGATGACATAAATATCGTCTTATACAATTAGTATAATTTAAGCCCAATCAGTCGGGATGATCTGAGATGATCAGAAGAAATTTTGTTCTTATCATCCTGGACGATTAGTACAAATCATGGAATATCATCCTGAACATTGCCCTGAAAAAGAGCTGTCTGATGTCCAATCATCCAGCGTATCGGCTCGGACGATCCTGAGATCATCTAGGACGATTTAATTGTCCAATCAAATCATAATTGCTTTACTTAAATGCCAGATAAATTTTTTAAAAATATCCTGGATCATCCTGGATCATATTTTATAGTCCTGGATGATCCTCTGGATAATGTCCAAAAATATGTAATTCCTAAATAGATCTAGCAGCAAATTCTTTCTATATTGAGCCTATCATCCTGGCCGATAAAAATCATCCAGGATGATGTTTTTGCATAATGACGAGTGCTTTAATGAGGATGCCCTAATCAGGATTTCTGCTTTTGAACCGATTGCCTAGGAGACATAAAATAGTTCCGGATGATGTTACCAAAAATAGTAAACTCTAGGGAACAGTCAAAAATCTTCCAAGTTACAAAGCATTAGGAGCCACTCCAAATATAATAGACTCAAGAAAGGAAAAAGGGTACAAATTGACTCAGACCTAGCCTACTCAATCTTGAGCTGGTTTCAAATTGCAGTCTGATCATGTGGACTTAAAATGTCATTAGATAAGGCAGATGTAGAGAAATAAGAGTGTTTGCTATCATCAAAATCATAAACCATGAAATCAGATTCGCAACATCCTACTCCTTCAGTGTTTTGGTGTTCTACCCTCCTTTCCAAATTCTCTCCTCCAGTGGTAATCTCTCCAACCTCATCATCATCCTCAACTCTAGGCTTTCTTGGATCAAATTCATCAAGC
Source organism: Dendrobium catenatum (assembly GCF_001605985.2). Taxonomy (NCBI): domain Eukaryota; kingdom Viridiplantae; phylum Streptophyta; class Magnoliopsida; order Asparagales; family Orchidaceae; genus Dendrobium; species Dendrobium catenatum. The sequence goes on along the minus strand of NW_021318615.1, from coordinate 114,954 downwards.
ACTACATGTGTAGTCTCCTCAACCACTAAAGTTCTCTTATTAAATTTCCTAAAATTGTTAAGAGAGTTGCTATTTGCATGTTTTATATTCTTGCAACTTGTATAATTTTGATGATTTCAAATATTATTGTTTTATGTATAGTTATCTCCTAACACTTTTTGGAAGAGTTGTCTTATATGTACTAACATTTCAGGAAAATCAAACTCCAGACTACAAAGACTTCAAATCAAATTCAGCATGAGATAGTTTGTGTATTTAAAACTTGTATTTTTTTTTCTTTGAATTAAAGTTTGAGAGGGAGTGATTGTAATTGAGTGAATACACACACACACTTAAGAAGATCTTAAAAGTTTTATACTAATCATACAGGATGAACATAGTTCATACGGGACGATCAAGTCAGTTATCACCTTGTAAGAGCAATGGAACGAATAGGAACCGAAGAAAATTTTTCTAAGTCCTGATCGTCCAGGATGAATTGTATTCGTCCCAGGACGAAATGTTCTCTAGAAAATTTTTGTTCAGACGAAGTGTATTCGTTCTAGGACGAGTTGCTCTCTGGAGTACTATCGTCTAGGATGAAGTGTATTTGTTCCGGGAACATTTGGACTCTGGAAAAATTTTATTCGGATGAACCCATAATTCGTCCCAGGACGAAGTGAACCGACTCTAAAAATTAAGTGACGTTCTGTAATTTTTTGGAACCGAACTATGGAATAACTGTTCGTACCGGACGAACCTAGTTCGTACTGGACAAACCTAGTTCGTACGGGATGATGTGTGTGTATGAAGTTATTTCATACCCATATACATTAGGTTCGTTTCCAATGCATTTAAGTAAAATCGTCCAGGATGATCCATGATCGTACGGGACGATCCAACGCATATTGACTTGAAAATTTGAATTTTTTGGACAGTTTTTTGTGTATTTCCTATAAATAGTCCAAACTAAACTGCAACTTAATCTTTTTTTCCACTGATCTTTGTGCCTATTGAAAGAAGAGTCAAGGAGAGAGTTTAAGAGTATTCGAAGGAGGATTCCTACTACTAGAGAGTGAAGGCTTCACTTTGTATTTAAAGGTAAGAATCTCTACTTGTGATTTGGGTTTACTTCACTCTTTTCTTTCTTCCTTCTAGATTTCTTGTGAGAAGATCTGTCAAGGAGATCCGGTTCTCTGCTGACACTTGGAGAGTGTGAACAGTCGAAGGGTTCTCTGTCCATACTTGGAGAGTGTGAACAGCTAAAGGGTTCTCTGCCCACATCGGGAGAGTGTAAAAGGATGATGGTTCTCTGCCAACACTGGGGATAGTGTAAAAGGATGCCGGTTCTCTGCCAACACTGGGGATAGTGTAAAAGGACATCGGTTCTCTGCCACACCGGGTAGTGGTAGAAAGAGTTTTTGTAAAGACTTCTCCGCCTTGCTGTGGGTGCTAAAGGAGAGTCACTAATGGTATTAGTGCAATACTCGGAGGGTGCCTCCGGAGAGTGAATGTAAATCAAGTTTGACTGAACCACTATAAATCTTGTATCTTTTATTTTTCGTTGCTTTTTATTTTGTTTATTTTTGTTTCTAATTTGTGGTTAAAAATATATTTCTACAAAACTCATTAAAGATTATTTTTTTATTTAAAAAATTAAAAAGAGTGATTAATTTTTAATTACCAATTCACCCCCCCCCCTCTTGGTTAGCCACTGGGACATAAGCTTAGGTTTAACAACCTAATTCATAGTGATCGAGTTTCAGCAAGTGGTATCAGAGCTTTGTTTCAAAATCATAAGTTTAGACTACTTTTTTATTAACGTATATGGCTACATTTGGAAAACGAAATACACCCGAGGGTTACTCTATAACTAGACCTCCAATGTTCGACAATATACCTTTTGATTTTTGGAAAACTCGCATGTCTACATTTTTACAGTCACTTGATTATCGTATGTGGATCTTAATTCAGGAAGGGTATATAAAACCAACTAGATTAGTTGACGGAGTTAGAGTTGAAACACCTTTTACGAACTAGACAGTAGAAGAAAGTGACTTAGCACAACTAAATGCCAAATGCTTGAATAGTTTCTTTTGTGCTTTAAAATCAGAAGACTACGTGCAGGTTTCCACTTGCAAAAGTGGGAAAGACATATGCGATAGACTTTGTATAACTTATGAGGGACTAATGAGGTTATGCAATCTAGACTTAATATCTTATTGCATGATTATGAATTATTTTACATGAAACCAAATGAATCCATTTTTTATATGTACACAAGATTCATACAAATAGTTACCTTTTTGCACGCACTAGGTAGGGAACTAAAGAATGCTGAAATGGTTAATAAGATTCTTCGTTGTTTGCCTACTGCTTATGATGCCTAAATTACTGCAATTATAGAGTCTAAAGATCTAAATATTTACTCTGTTGACAATCTTCTTGGTTCCCTAATTGCTTACGAACAAGAAGTTAGCCAAAGAAAGATTGATGCAAGTGAACCACGACCGAAAAAGAATATATCACTAAATGTGGAAGAGTCTAAGAGTGAACACTCACAACCTGAGGATGAAGATGACATCGCATTGATGACTAGACAATTCAGAAGCTTTCTGAAGAGGAAGCAAAAGAGATGCCAGCATTGGAATAGAGGTAAATTTAATAGAAATTCTAAGGTTTCAAATGATGTAATTTTCTATGAGTGCAGGAAACCTGATCATATCAAGACTGAAAGCCCAAAACTCAAAACTACTCCTAACAAGGAGAAGGTAGAGAAGAAACCAATTGTAAAGAAGGGCAAAAAGAAGTTTCAAAGAGCTTTCTAGGCAGACTCTCTAATATCAAAATCTGCTCCAGGATCGTCCAGGACGATCTGGTATCATCCTGGGACGATCAGTTGAGAATCTGCTCTAGAATTTGCCCAGATTTGTTCCAGGTGTTTTCCTGTAGGCATCGTCCAGGCCGATCGAGGACTTCGGCCAGGCCGATTGGCACTGTAGAAAATATCGGCCGGAAAATAGTTCTGGGAACCGTCCAGGACGATCGAATTTGGTCTGATCGTCCTAGGACGATCTGGCAATCGGCCGGGCCGATCTGAGTTTTATAAAGCTGAAATCAGTCGTTTTGAAGAGAGAGAAAATTTTATAAAAAATTAAAATATCTTTTGAGGAGAGAGAAAGTCGAGGAATCTTTTGAAAAAGTTGATTTTCGGACGACGCGGAGCTGTTTTCGTCCGACGAGACTGTTCGAGATATTGCTGTAGGCAAGGTAAGGCACATTCCGCCTTTCTCAATTTTCAGAACCGTCGTGTTTGGCGGTATTTTCTGTCCGAATTTTGTTTCCGTTAGCGATTTTCGTTCGTATCTTTTGATTGGTTCAGTTTTTATCGCGTAACTTTTTGTATATTGTTGCCGTGCCGGGTGTGCACGTTTTGAATATATTTTGAAGATTTTTGTCCGGGTATTTTTTATTCGACGGAGTTTTTAGTCGACTGGATTTTTCTGTGTAATTAAAAATTTTTTGTGCAGTAGAATAAATGTTCTGAAATGTTATTCTCTATATTCTGTGCAAATTTGGTGAATTGTGATTTTCAGGAAAAATTGTGTAAATTCCGTATACTGCCGTTGTGCTGCCCGATTTTTGTCTGATTTCTGATTTGTCCGAATTTCTTCTGAATT
>NW_021318615.1:77865-111195 GCF_001605985.2 Dendrobium catenatum | reverse complement strand
TGGTATCAGAGCATTGGTTTTAGAATTTGGTTGGATTGTAAGACAGAGCTATAGGAAGTGATCTGTAGTGAGTCTGTCTGGGGGGATAGTATTGGTTTGTTCAGATTTTTATTGTGTTGTTTTTGTGATAGTTTTCTGGATTTTCTGGATTTTTCTGTATGGATCAGCCAGACCCGGACATGACAGACGGGTAGAGTTCCAGTCAGGCAGCACCAGTGGGGAGTACAGCCCCAGTGGCCAGTGCTGACACGCTGTCACAGTTTGCTACGCTTGTTGCTCAGATGATGAGCGAGACTCAGAGCAGAGCTTCTACCGTCCGATCTGATGATCTTGACAGACATCTGCAGTTGTTTTTGAGGTTGAAGCCTTCGAGGTTTGAGGGCGCTGTTGAGCCCAGAGCTGCTGAGGAGTGGTTGAGGAGAGTAAAAAAGACTTTTGACGGGATGCAGTGTCCTGTGGACAGGAAGGTCCCATTGGGAGTGTTTATGTTGGATGGAGAGGCTGAGCACTGGTGGGTTGGCCAGCAGGAGGCCAACTTTCAGGGCAGATTGAACTCTTTGATTACCTGGGAAGAGTTCACTGAGGTATTTCGAAACTGGTTTGTTCCCCCTTCTGCACGACAGCAGATGCAGGAGACTTTTCTGAGGCTGGTTCAGGGGAGCAAGACGGTGATGCAGTACGAGGCTGAGTTTACTGCATTAGCCAGGTACGCTCCGCAGTTGGTCAGCACTTCTGCTGAGAGGTGCTACAGATTTCTGAGGGGACTACGAGACACTCTGAGACAGCCCCTGATACCATTTCGGATTACTGATTTTTCTGAGCTTGTGGAGCGAGCTCGTTTGATAGAGAATGACCTGACAGCTACTCAGCAGCGGTGGATTGCGAGTAGGAAGAGATTTGGAGGCGAGACTTCTGGCAGTGGTTCCTCTGGGAAGAGGAGATTTGTAGCTGGTTCTGGATCTGTTGACTCCAAGAGGAGCGGAGGGTCGTCTGGTACTGCTACCAGTACGACGAGTTCTGGTTCTGTCAGTATGGCACCTGTATGCATGAATTGTGGACACCGACACTTTGGCCAGTGCTACAGGATGGCTGTTCTGTGCTTTCGATGTGGTCAGCCAGGACATCGGATTGCTGAGTGTCCACAGATGGGATTTAATCGGCATTCTGAGTTTCGATCTGAGGGCTTTGTTAGACCTGCCGGTTCAGCAGCATGAAGACCGAGGACTGTTCCTCCTCGTCCTACAGGATTTTCTGGGAGAGGTGGTAGTTCTAGTTTTGGACCACGGAGACCACCTACTTTTCAGAGGGAGCAGAGTAGTTTTGTTTCTTCAGCTCCTGCTCCAGTTCAGCCACGAGTTTACAGCTTGAGTCAGCAGGAGGCTAGTGATGCTCCGAATGTTGTGACAGGTATGGTTTACAATTCTGATCAGCCCTGTCATGTTTTGTTTGACTCTGGAGCGAGTCACTCTTTTCTGTCCGAACACTGTTTTGAGATTTTGAATTTGGACTCGTTTTTTCTTCTGGTTTCCTTGTCTGTGATTTTACCGGCTGGGAGTCCTTTGATTGCTCGGAAGTTTTGTTTGTGTGAGATTGACATTTCTGGCAAGAGGTGGAAATCGAGTTTGATTATGTTGCCGATTTTGTCTTATGATGTGATTCTGGGCATGGATTGGCTGAGTCAGTATGAGGCCCAGATAGACTGTCTGAAGAAGCAAGTGAGCTTGCTTATGGCTGGAGAGAGAGTTGTATTTCAGGGCTTACGAGGTGTTCTTTCCAGTCTGATTTCTGTATTGGAGGTGAACAGAATGTGGAAGAAAGGGTGTCCAGTGTTTTTGGCTTCGGTGCGGGATCTGAACCTGGAGGTTGGTTCTGTTTTGGAGATCCCAGTGGTACGGGAGTTTGCTGATGTTTTTCCTGAGGAGTTGGTTGGTTTACCTCCGGATAGAGATGTGGAGTTCTCTATTGATATTTTTCCAAGTACCGCTCCTATATCAAAAGCTTCGTACAGGATGGCACCGAAAGAACTTTCTGAGTTGAAAGTTCAGCTTCAGGAGTTGGTTGACAGAGGTTTTGTCCGTCCTAGTGTTTCGCCCTGGGGAGCACCTGTTCTGTTTGTGAAGAAGAAGGACGGTACACTCCGTATGTGTATTGATTACAGAGATTTGAACAAGGTCACAATCAAGAACAAGTATCCTTTGCCTCGGATTGATGACTTGTTTGATCAGCTTTCCGGATCTTCAGTATTTTCGAAGATTGATTTGAGATCTGGATACTATCAGGTGAAGGTGAAGGAAGCTGATGTGGTGAAGACAGCTTTCAGTACTCGGTACGGGCACTACGAGTTCTTGGTTATGCCTTTTGGGGTAACCAATACGCCTGCGATTTTCATGGATCTGATGAACCGAGTATTCAGGGAGTATTTGGATCAGTTTGTGATCGTCTTCATTGACGATATTCTGGTATATTCTGCATCTGAGGATGAGCATGCCAGACATTTGAGGATTGTGTTGGAGACTTTGAGGCGGCATCAGCTGTATGCCAAGTTCTCCAAGTGTGAATTCTGGCTGAAGAGCATTTCTTTTCTGGGGCATGTGATTAGCGGAGAAGGCATTTCTGTTGATCCCCAGAAGATTCAGGCAGTTGCTGATTGGCCAAGGCCGACTACGGTATTTGAGGTACGTAGTTTCTTGGGCATGGCCGGATATTACAGAAAATTTGTGAAGGGATTTTCACAGATTTCGACGCCTCTGACGAGACTGACGCAGAAGTCAGTAGCTTTTGTTTGGACACCGGAGTGTGAAGCTAGTTTTCAGAGATTGAAGGAGTGTTTGACTTCAGCTCCAGTGTTGGCACTTCCGTCAGGTACGGAGGGTTTCCAGGTGTTCAGCGATGCTTCACTGAAAGGATTGGGTTGTGTTCTGATGCAGCATGGTCAGGTAATTGCTTATGCTTCGAGACAGTTGAAACCACATGAGAAGAATTACCCGACACATGATTTGGAGTTAGCTGCAGTAGTTTTTGCTTTGAAGATTTGGCGTCATTACTTGTATGGCGTCAGGTGTGAGATCTTTACTGATCATAAGAGCCTGAAGTATATTTTTACTCAGAAGGATCTGAATCTGAGACAGAGGAGGTGGCTCGAGTTGATCAAGGACTACGATTTGACTATTCAGTATCAGCCTGGGAAGGCGAATGTGGTAGCGGACGCTCTGAGCAGAAAGTCTTCTGGATTCTCAGGTATTCAGCTTACCTGTGATGACTTTCTGATTCGTGATTTGGAGAGATTGCAGTTGGAGGTGGTTTCCTCCAATGATTTGGAGTTGGCTCAGATGAGTATTCAGTCTTCTTTGGAAGCACGGATTCAAGAAGCCCAGAAGTCAGATTCTGACTATTCGAAGTTGATAGCTCAGATTGGATCTGGTAAGACTCCTGAACTTCGAATTTCTGATTCTGGTGCTATTTTCTGTAAGAATAGGTTGTGGGTACCTGTGTTTGAAGACTTGAGGCAGGAGATTCTGTACGAATCTCATCATTCTGGCTATACTGTTCATCCAGGCAGTGGTAAGATGTACGCTGATATGAAGCTTTTGTTTTGGTGGCCTGGGATGAAGAAGGATGTGGCAGAGTTTGTGTCGAGATGCGAAGCCTGTCAGTTGGTGAAGGCAGAGCATCAGCGACCAGGTGGACTGTTGCAGTCGTTGCCTATCCCTGAGTGGAAATGGGAGGAGGTAACGATGGATTTTGCGATGGGTTTTCCTCGATCACGACAAGGACATGATGCCATTTGGGTGGTTGTAGATCGATTGACGAAGTCAGCCCATTTTCTTCCGATCAGACAGACGGATTCAGTTGATCGCTTGGCACAGATTTATGTGAAGGAAATAGTCAGATTGCACGGTGTGCCTCGTGTGATCGTATCTGATCGAGATGGACGCTTTACTTCCAGACTTTGGAAAGGCATTCAGCAAGGCTTGGGTACGAAACTGCATTTCAGTACAGCCTTTCATCCTCAGACCGACGGACAGTCTGAGAGGACGATTCAGGTACTGGAAGATCTGTTGAGGCTTTGTGTTCTGGACTTTAGCGGAAGTTGGGAGGATCATATTCCGCTGATTGAGTTTGCCTATAATAACAGTTTTCAGTCCAGTATCGGTATGGCACCATACGAGGCTTTGTATGGCAGGAAGTGTCGTACTCCTTTGACTCTGACGGAGGTCGGAGATAGACAGGCTTTGGGGGCCACTTTTGCTGATGAAACTGCTCAGAAGATCAATTTGATAAGAGAAAGATTGAAAGCCGCTCAAGATCGTCAGCAGAAGTATTACAATCAGAAGCACAGATTTGTTGAGTTTCAGGTCGGTGACTTTGTGTATGTCAAAGTCAGCCCGATGAAAGGTGTGAGCAGATTTGGTCAGGTAAGCAAGCTTAGTCCAAGGTATGTTGGACCATTTGAGATTTTGGAAAGAATTGGAAAATCTGCTTATCGCCTATTGCTTTCTGATTCTATGCCTGACGTGCATAATGTGTTTCACGTATCCACTCTGAGGAAGTGGGTATCCGACTCTGGGAAGAAGGTATCTGCTGATGAGGTTGAGATTCAGGAGAATCTGGCGTACAAAGAAGAGCCAGAGTTGATTTTGGCATACGACGTACGAAAGCTAAGAAGTAAACAGATTCCGATGGTTAAAGTCCAGTGGAAGCACCGGACTGCACGGGAAGCAACTTGGGAGAAGGAGTCTGATATGAGACGGTCGTACCCGTACTTGTTTTGACGGAGGTTGGATTGGATAATGTCGAGGACGACATTTTTTTTAAGTTGGGGAGATTGTAATATCAGTTTTTGCTCCAGGTTCGTCCGGGACGAGATCTGGCGATCGGCCGGGCCGATCTGAGTTTTATAAAGCTGAAATCAGTCTTTTTGAAGAAAGAGAAAATTTTATAAAAAACAAAAATATCTTTTGAGGAGAGAGAAAGTCAAGGAATCTTTTGGAAAAGTTGATTTTCGGACGACGCAGAGCTGTTTTCGTCTGACGAGACTGTTCGAGATATGCTGTACGCAAGGTAAGGCACATTCCGCCTTTCTCAATTTTCAGAACCGTCGTGTTTGGCGGTATTTTGATTCGACGGAGTTTTTAGTCGACTGGATTTTTCTGTGTAATTAAAAATTTTCTGTGCAGTTGAATAAATGTTCTGAAATGTTATTCTCTATATTCTGTGCAAATTTGGTGAATTGTGATTTTCAGGAAAAATTGTGTAAATTCCGTATACTGCCGTTGTGCTGCCCAATTTTTGTCTGATTTCTAATTTTGTCTGGATTTCTCTGAATTGATATGCTATCTGTATATGCTATAAAAAGGGAGTTATAAGGGGCCTGGATCCTATGAGATTCAGTTAGTGTCTGGGAAATCTGAAATGAGCTCAATCTGAAATCTGTTCTATTCCGGATCCGAGGAAATCTGTTTAGGTGCTATAAGCACTATATATGTATTCTGGTGCTATAAGCACATCTGTTCTGGTGCCGTGAGCACAAAGGGAGGCATAAGGAGCCTGGATCTTATGAGATTCAGTCAGTGTCTGGGAAGGGAGGCATAAGGGGCCGGAATCCGTAGAGATTCCGTCAGTGTCAGGGTATTTAGCTATGAATTAAATAATATCTGATATCTGTTTTTTTATGATTCTAATTTCCATATATGTTCTGTAATCAAATCCGATTCTGATTTCTGTACAATATGAATCTGATTCTGATCTGTATGATACGATTCTGTTTTGTTCCGATATGATCTGAACTTCTAATTTCTGTACGATTCTATTTTTGATTTGATATGTCTGATCTGTTCTGTTTCTAATTTGATATGACTTGTGTTTCCGTACAGTTCTGTTTGCTTTGATATTTGTTCAGTTCAGTTCTGTCTGATTTGATCTATTTTGTTCTGATCTGTTCGATTTGATATCTATCCGATTCTGTTCTAATTTCTGTACGGATTTGTCTGATGTGTTTGGTTTTGAGATTCTGAGAATTTGGATTGGAGGTTTGTTGCTTTGCTGAGCTCTTGAGTTCACTCTCATTTTCTGGTGGTTTTCAGGTTCTGGGAAAGGGAAGGAAGTCCAGGACTAGAGTTTAGAGTCCGATCTGTGATAGGTACTTTTGTACTTTTGATTTTTGTACGGTCATGGCTTTTCTTCTGTATTTCTTCTGTTAGCCATGTACCGTATTTGTAGATGATTGTTTTGAGGAAAAGAAAGTAAAATATAGATGTTTTGTTCCGCTGCAATTGACGATTCATAGTAGCTATGTGTCTTTCTGTGTGTTTACTTTTGAGTTAAAATATTTAGAAGATTCAGTTCAGTAAGCAAATTACAAAGCCAGATCCTGGATATAAGGTTTGGTCGCAGCCCGGTTCGAGCGGGATTCATCCCGGGTCGGGTCGAGTCGTGACAGACTCATCTTTAGATTCATTAGAGACTGAGAAGGAAGAATAATCACTAATCTGTGCTTAATGGCCGATATTCTTAATCAGTCAAATCAAGAAGAGGTATGTGATTTAACATATGATGAACTTTTTGAAGTTTCTGAACACATGCATGATGCATATAAGAAAATGAAGAAAATGCATGCTAGTCTAAGTTTAGAGTTTAAAAAATTACAAAAGGAATATGAAATCCTTAGGAAAGATCATGCTTTAATTGATGACAATCACATGAAATTACTGATGAGTTTGATGACTTGAATAAAAAACATAAAAATTTAAAATTATCCTATACTGAACTTGAAAAAGATTTTAAAAATTTTAAGGATGAATTGGAGAGCAGAAGTTATAGATCAAATTATACAAATCGAATTTTGGAAGATATGAATTCATTTTATAAATTAACGATAAAAGCTCTTGAGGATAATAGGATACCTCCTAAACTTGAAGATTTTACTAATCCTAATATGTATCCTAAATTTAAGCAATCCTTGAATAGATAGATGAATAGTATAAGACTTAGGAAACCATTTCCAAAAGTAAAATGTAATAAATATGGATTGTTTGGACAAATAACACACACTTGTACTTTGAAGATGAAAACTTATTTGGTGTGGAGACCTAAGATGCATAAACCTAGACATATCATACATACATCTGATTAGAAATTACCAAAAGAAGAACACAAACTTGTTTCAGTTCCCAGGTCTAACGTTTGATAATTTTGCAGGGTCGCTCTCACACAAGACCTCGTGAGAGTATATGGTACCTGGATAGTGGATGTTCAAAGCATATGACTGTTCATACTGCACAATTCATATCGCTGGAAGCTAGGAGTGGAGGCAAGGTTATACTTAGAGATAATACCACAAGGAAAGTGGTTGGATCAAGTATGATTGGAAATCTTAATAAATTTTACATTGAGAATGTGTTATTAGTAGAAGGCTTAAAGCATAACCTGTTAGTATGAGCCAGCTATGTGATAAAGGATATTGTGTGAAATGTTTTCCTACTAGCTGCATATTAAGCCTAAATGGTAAAGATGTTTTGAATGGTAAAAGGGTAAATAATATTTATATGCTAGACTTGAATTATATTCAATCTCCTACTACATTTTGTTTGAAAACTGTATCTGATGAGTCATCGCTTTGGCATAGGAGACTTTATCATTATAGCATGTAAATCTTAGAAGGATTACCCAAAAAAACTTAGTACGAGGTATACCAAAACTAGACTTTACAAAGGACCACCTTTGTGATGCATGTCAATTAGGAAAGCAAGTGAAGTCCTCTTTTCAGTCCAATAAGGATCTTAGAACTAGTAAACCATTAGAGATTTTGCATATGGATTTTTTTGGACCAGTTGGAACTGTGAGTCTTAGAGGGAAGGTATACGACTTTGTGATTGTGGATGATTACTCAAGATTCACATGGGTTAGATTTCTATTTCATAAGAGTGAATCATTTGAGGAATTTAGAAACTTTTTGACTTGGATTCAAAGAAAACTATGTTGTGAAATTATTTCTATATAAAGTGATCATGGGGGAGAATTTGAGAATGAGAAATTTGAAGAATTTTGTAAGGAGAAAGGAATTGATCACAATTTTTCTACACCTAGAACCCCTGAGCAGAATGGGGTAGTCGAAAGGAAAAACAGAATATAAATAGAAGCCACCTGAGTAATGTTGGTAGAATACTCACTTCTTAAATATTTTTGGACTGAGGAGGTTAGCATTATATGTTATGTTCTAAATAGGGTGAATGTGAGATCTAAACTAAATAAAACACCCTATGTGTTGCTAAAAGGAAGAACACCTAATTTATCTCATTTGCATGTGTTTTGATTAAAAAAATATAATTTAAATATATATAGTTTTGAAAATATATTAATTTTCTTTAGGAATATATTAATTTTTTAAATTTTAGCTTTAAAATAGAACACAACATTAGGAACGATATATTATCTCAAATAGAGAGAGTGTCATTCACTAATTGGTCTGAATTTCAAAGCTTTAAAGTTATCCAAATTATCGTAGTCGAACTAATGAAATACAACATATGATCTCGAAAGATCAAAATTATGTTCAATCAATTGTTTAACTACAATAATCTGAATAAGAGACCGTTAATTTCATGATCAAAATCACAATAGGAATTGATATATCTCTCTGAGGAAAGAAGTTATCAATCACTATTGATCGTTTGAAAATAGAGATAACGATTGTTGAATATGAATTTTCCCAAAGAGAATTAATTAAGGGTTTTGAAAAATTAATTTTGAAAATCAATTCTGGGTTTCTAAATCTCCTACAAGCGCAAGCCCTCGTAGTTAATTACATCATAGGAAAATGAAAGTTTCCTACGAAAACTCTCGATTAAAATAGCGGTAGAAATTTTATTTAAGATTTCAACGATTGATGTCAAAGTAGATTAAGGTTTGGAATTTTCAATCGGGATTGGATCAAGGTTGAACACTTATTTCTGAAGTCAAATGAAGAAAGGTAGGAGGCACTTGAGATTCTGAAATAATTTAGAAATGTCCCAGCCTATTCTAAGTGTTGGGCTCGAATTAGATTGAAAAGGATTTAATGTTTAAGTGATCAATTTTATTAGAAATTTAGGATTCAATTCCCGGAGGTTGATGTCTTATAGCCTGAGCTTGCCTCAGAGCCTAAGTCTAAATTGTGTACTAAAAAGTGACCCAAACCTAGCTAGTGCAATGCGAATCTGGTCTTACCCCGGCCTGGATTGGGGAGCCATCTAAACCACCTAGGCGCTTTAAAAACATGTATCAAGTCATTTAATGTTAGAATGGGTAGGGACATTATTTAAGATATATTTTTTGAGAACGACGCCGACATCTAGAGCGGATCCTAATTGGCCCCTTTGACTTATGTTGGGTTTGATGTTTAAGAAAATGCAATTAAGGGTTTAAAGGTTTTTAAATTAGTTGCTAATATGATGCATGCTAATCGACTCAATTAAAAGATTGAATTTGAATGAATGCTATGAAATGAGGACTCCCGTCAATCCCGGGCTTACTTCTTAAAACATTAGAGTTTGTATGTGAGCTTAAATGTTTTAATTTTATTTAAGTAGAAAAATTTTATTAAGTCCTTAAGAGCCTACGATCAAATTCCAGGTCAAATCAAAATCGACATGCAAGTAAAAAGACTAGAAAAACAAGTAGTTCTTCTACACAATCAATTAAATAAATCAATCAAATTAAATGCTAAACTTTGAAAGTCCCTATGGCAAGTGCCACTTATTATTACATCTCAAAATTTGTAAAAAATTAGAGTGGCCGGGCACCACTGACTACAACCCAGATTTCTAATCCTAAATTAAATGACTTTGAGATTTGGGATTCTTCTCGTTGTCCATTTCTTCGTCTTCTCATGAACATCTTGATTCGTCGGTTCCGGATATACAAATGAAAAGAAACTCCCCCCTGATCGGGGTGTTATCTTTCCTCTTTGGATATTTGAAAAGTATCATAATTTGACTTCCAAATAGAAGAAGACTCTCCCCTTTAGGGATGTCTTCACCTCTTTGGAATCCAAATTGGATTAAGTATCCAAATCTCAAATCATTTCAAAGAATTTACAACCTTATTCGATCAAATTTACATTAATTAAAATAAAAAAATATAGACTCGATCCTGCAAGGTTATCCTAATAATCAACAGTTATATATAATCCCCAAGCAGTTAATATTTGATCTCAAGCAGTTGATATGTTTGAAATTTAAATGCTCAATTAATCACAACACAGAGTGCAATAAGTAAATAAAAAATCAATCAATTCTAAGCTAACAACTAGCATGCAGTGAAAGCTCAAAAAACCGGCACATAACAGAAAAGTAAACACCGGCCTAGCCTAAAACTAGAGTTGGTTGCACTAGCAAACCATCTAAAGTGGGTGTAAAGGCTGTGTGGCTTTGATATGTTCTATGGAGGGCAATTTGTTAAAGTTTCTTAAGGCTCTGGTTGGTTGAAAGGTTTAAGGGAAATTTAATTAAAGTTTAAGTATTAACGGTTTTAAGTCAATTTTAAGATTGATTATTAATTATTTGTTGGATACCACCTTTGTTTCACACCGATGCCGTGAAGTTTATTTCACCTTCCTTGGGGCTGAGTAAACAGCCTCGTAGGCCTGGGTTACCTAGTGATACCCGATATAATTATGTGTTTTGATTCGATTAAGGTTTGAAAATTAATGAAATTTAGTTAAGATCGGTTGATTACTGATTTTAAGGTTAATTAAATATTTCTGGAGTTTTAAAGTGATTTTGAGTTTTATGAATTTTTTGAATATTTTAATCATTTAATTAAAGGTTCAAAAATTGACTTTTTGATTAAGGGTGTTTTCTGTAATGTTAACATTTTATTAAAATACTAGACCTCACTACGATCAGTTAGACAGTAAGTACGTTGAAATCGGATTTTTCTATATTTTATTACGAAGGTTTGAAGTTTTGAACTAGTTTTGACCTATAGTTGACCAAAAAGTTGACTTTTTGAATTTGATGTTTTTCTAAAATTTTAATATTTTTAATAAAAATTAAGCATCATTATGAGTTGAATGCAAGTGAGTTTGGTGAATTTGGATTTTTTTTTAATTAGTTATGAAATTTTAAAGTTTTGACTATTTATTGAATTATTGAAAATCCTTAATTAAAGGCCCCTTTTTGTAATTTTACTCCAAATGAGGTCCCAAATCCTCAAAATCAACTCCAAAGGTCAAGAATGACCTAAGGAGAGATTCCCAAGTGTTTGGGAAGTTTTTGGAATTTTTAATTATTATTAATTAATTATATTAATTAAATATTCAATTTCTCTTAAAATCACTTTAGGGTTTAATTTGCTGTCAAATAATTTTTGTTTTATTTTTCATTGGTTGAGGATTCAAAACTGGTCAGTTAGAGGAGTTATACATATTTTTTGGATTTAAATGGATTTATTACATTTTCTTGAAGGTTTAAAGACTTAATTAAAGTTTAATCTTAATTAGGCTAATTAAGGAGGCTTAAGGAATCCTAAAACTAGTGAAAATTTTCCTAGTGGCTGTACATGTCACTAAGTTCAAGTGTTTAAAGTTTTGAGTCAATAGGAGGAGTATCCTAATTATTGAAAAGTTTCTAAGTTCTCTAAATATGTCCTTAATTATTGTCCTTAATGACACTAGGTTTGATGGGTTCAAATCAATGTTTTTGCTAACCCTTGGACTAACATGACATAAGCACATAGAAACAATCAAATCCTAAAGCTAGGAGAGCCTAGGCTAAGTGCATGTGTGTGCACAACCTAAGCATGCAAATATTGATGGTAATTAAGATAATAAAGTTTTGATTAGTGAATGATTAAAACCTAATCACTCACTAATCATTCCCCAATGACTTCTATTCACACATTCAATCCATGCTTAAAATCCCAAGGGATCTCTCAAACATTTAAGGATTTAAATATATATAATTTTAAAGTAGACTTTAAAATATATAAATACATATATATGTAAATATATATATTTTAAAATAAAATAATTGAAAATATTATTAAAAGAAATTTTGAGGGGTTGAGAGACCAACTGATTTTCAAAGCTATTATGAAAATAGTTTTTAATTTTAAATATGAATTAAATGTTTACCTAATTTAAAATTAATTAAATATAATATATATTAAATTGACTTTATTTTAAAATTAAGTATTTAAAGATACTTCTCTGATTATATTAAAATAAGATTAAATTTGAATATTTTGAAATGATTTAAAATAAATTATATATTTAATAAATTTTAATTTATTATTAATTTAAAATTATCACACATTTAAAAATTAAAATAATTTAAAATATAATTAACATTTCAAATTAATTATAATTCAAAATTAAAATGTTTAATTTTCTGAAAATATTGATATAAAATAAGTAAATGTTTTTTTTTTTACTAAAATTAATTTTATAATTTTTATAAATTTTTTTTGAACTGAAAATGATTTAAAAATGAATTTTAAATCCTTTTTAGGAGTCTGGCGGCGCCAGCGCCTACGCCGGCCACGTGGCAATCTCTCATTCGTCCAGCGCAGAGGCGGCGGCGGCAATCATTGCCGGATGATTGAGAAAGCGCGTGGGTCCCACGCGTTTTCACTAATCCTTGTCAGCGGATCTCGCCCGCCGTTCGATCATCCGCGTTCTGGAACAAATGGCCTGGATGCAGCCGGACGTACCAACCAACGCGGGTTCGGATCCTCTGCTAGCAAGAATGGCGGAACGGCCATATCAGGATCGTTGATCGTGAGATCAATGGTCCAAAGCGTGTATAGCGAACAGCCGGCCGAACCGAAGCCCTAAACCACTAAAATGGCTAGTTCTCTCAATTCGGTTAATGAAATCAACGAAATTTTAATTCTAGATTTAGGTTATGAACAGAAAACTTGGGGATATGCTCAAAATATTAAATATGCATTAAAAAAATTCTAATTAACTCTATGTGTCCTAAGCTAGGTTTAGAGATTTACAACGATTCAATGAATGGTTTGGACCTTTTTTGGATTCTATGAGCTTGTAGATTGTCCACAGTTAAGTTCCTAGTTGAATCCAAGCTCCAATGCTCCATGAATCGCCTGGTAAAAGCCTTGGATGGATTGGACGTTAGCTCGCCGGAGGATCGCCGAAGAAAGCCTTGAACGCCGGGGTTTAAGTGGGGAAATGAGAGGGAGACTCGAGAGAACTCAAAAAGACTGAGAGTTTGTCTGGAGGAGCCTTAGATGGGAGAGAGAGGGCTAGGGTTGCAATGATCATTCAAAATAGGGTATTGCCTTATTCAAACTCAACCTAATCGAATGGAGGGTCTTGATTGCTTTAGAGGGACTCTAGGATGCTGCCACCTGTCCGTGGAGTAGTTGGGAGCAGTAGGCAAGGATGGGTGCAAGGACAGTGAGGTGGAAAGCCTCTTTTGGTCCCCACCTGGACACATGGAGAGATAAGGGCGGCTTGATCTGTATCCAAGGGTTAATATGAGTCTTAGGAAGCTTCTAGTGACTGTTCAACTGGCTGGGATTATTTAAAATTGAGTGGATTAGCTTAAGAGATGAAATTAGCCTCTTAAAGGACTCATTTGACCACCGATTGACTATTTGACCAGTCAATGGGTCCAGGGGTGCTGAGGTGGCAGGCAAGAGGGATTAATGAGCTAGGTTGGAGAGAAAATCAAGATATGGGTTTAAATATTTAAGTAAAATAACCTATGCATGAGGGACTTTAACCATAGGTCAAAGGTTGACCTAGTCAAAACAAAATGGCTTAACCTCAAACAAGTTTGAATGGATTTCAATTAGGTTTTGACATGGATTTGAGAGCTTGAATGGGTTAAATAGGTCAAATGGGTCAAGAAGGCTTAATGGGCCCTTAAGCCAAAATTGATTGACTTGGTCAACCAGTTAGGTCCAGGGTCTGGAAATGGGTTCAACAGATTCAAAATGACATTTAGAGTTTATTGGGTGTGGTCCCAAGTCCTAGGGAAGTCATTTGGTTCAAAATACCTGTTTGGACCCTTAAAGGGCCTTTTGGATCAAACCTGTTAACTTGGTCAACCAGATTGACCCAAGGGTTGGGAATGGGTCCAACAGATTTGAAATGACATTTGAAACTTGCTGGAGGTGATTGCATTCAATTCGGAGTTCATTTGGTTTGAAATCACCATTTGGGCCCCATAGGGGTATTTTGGTCATTTTGACCGCTGGTCAACTGGGGGTCAAAGTTGGTCCAGAAAAAAATAGAGTTTAATGTTCAACATATCAAGATTAAAGGTCTGGAAGTGACTAGAGGCTTTGGTGAAAGCTCTAAGGTCAGAATCTTCTTAATGGCAAATCCAGTGGCATGGACTGTAAATATTTGATGGTTTTACAGCCTTTGGATTTTGATTAAGTTTCTGAGGTTAGAGACCTCAGAATGGGTTCAAATTTGGAGGGTTGCCTCCAGAGACATGTCCCATCAGTATACAACTAACAGACTCTGAATCAGAGGTCATTTAATTGGGTTTCAAAGTGTTTGAAATTTCAATGGAAAAGGCCTTTAGGACAAAACCTTTGGACCTTGGATTTGGCTTGATTGACCTAAGATCTAGGTAGATCCTAAGGTCTGAATAGATCTTAAAGTTAGGAATCTAGAAGGATCCTAGAGCCTAAGAAATTCCTAGAACTTGGAGTCAAGAAGAAGTTTAGGATCTAGAGTAGCTCCTAAGGTCTAAGCTCTAGAAGAATCCTAGCATAGATCCTAAGGTCAGGATTCTAGGAGGATCCTAGAATTTAAACTAATTTGGAAATTAAATTAATTTAGGGCCAGGAGTAGTCCAAGTGACCTCATACAAAAATGAGGTCAACAGCATGTTTTTGGTTGCAAGGTGTTCATTCATAACAATGGAAAATCTACCTTAAAAAAATTTGATCCAAAATCTGATGAAGGAATTTTTGTTGGATACTCAAGTGTTGGAAAATCTTATAAGTATTCAATAGAAGAACTTTGGTAGTTGAGGAGATCACACATATTGTATTTGATGAATCTGATAATATGGAAGAGCCAAATGTTGTAGAAGATGAGATTGAGATTAACTCCCAAAAGATTGATAAAATAAATTTGGAAGAAAATTTGAAAGAAAATATGAAAGAAAATATGGAAGAAAATTTGGAAATAGAAAACCCTTTGCCTAGAGATTTGAGATTTTCTAAAAATACATTGCATTAGGAAGTTGTGTGGCATAAGTTCTATGGTAGAAACAACAATTTATTGATTTAGGATTAACTATAGGCACTATTCCAATTTATTGTGATAACACTATTGCTATTTGTATTTCTAAAAATCTTATTCAACATTCAAGAACCAAACATATAAATATAAGGCATCATTTCATAAGGGATCATGTATCCAAAGGAGAAATTGAACTCACTCATGTTTCTACTGAAAATCAACTTGTAGACATTTTTATAAAACCTTTAGCCTTTGATACTTTAAGTGTATTAAGAACAAGACTTGGTGTGATTGATTTGAATGCTTAAATAAAAATGTTTTTGCAATATTGATGTGTGTTTACTAGTTAATGTGTTTGTGTGCTTTTATGTGTTCATGAACTTGTATGTATGATTTTCTTTATTTAGAGTTTGTGTTTTTTCGTTATTTTGTGTTTTTAGTGTGTTTGTGTTTTAGTTTTTTTTATTCAGTGTTAAAATTTGAAAATTTTGAGTGACAATCGTCCGGGACAAAAATTTTTCGTACGCGATGATTTGTATAGTGTGTCAAACTATCGGATTTTAAACCGTTTGAGTGCAGCTTTCAGTGTTTTATTGTCACTTCATCTGTACGATCGTTAAGATCATCTGGGATGGAATATTTTTCAAACGACGGGATGAATGAATAAAGCGGTTGAATGGATAAGGTAGTTTTTAATACGAACTTTGTACATACAAACCTTTGGTTCGTCCGGATGAACACATGTCGGTTCGATGTAGGGGACGGTTTTAACTACCATTAAAATGATCATAAGTTCTGATCATCCCAGGACGAACACGTGTTCGTCTGTACGATCAGACTGGTCAAAATTCTATATAAAATGATGCTTCGTAAGTTGTGTTGATTACGAAAAGTCGTTTCATTTTGACGCATTGGATCGTCCATATAAATTTTTTTTGTACGGGACGAATCGAAAAATTTGTACGGGACGAACTTTTTTCGTCTGGTACCAACGTGTCATTTTCAATAAATAGAAGGTCTTTTGAACTCAACAGTCACACTCAAAACTTCACTTTCAATCTCTTTCGTACTCTAGATCTTCTTCCAAATGGCAAGTTCAAGTAAGAGATAAAAGATTCTAGCAAAGAAACCACATAGAAATCCTTCAAAAAACTTCCTTTCCAAAGCAAATGATGAATCTTTTACTAGGTTTGCCTCAGCAAAGATCGCACCCTCTAGAATCCTAATCCAAGAATAACTTACCTTTCAAGTAATTTACTTATTTACTTCAACCCAGTTTTGTTTTATCCTTACCCTCGTCTATCTCTACAATAAGGAAATCTTCCACTACTTCCTCGCCAACATGTCCTTTAATTCTGACCACTCTATAATCCGTTCCTTTGTCTTTAAATAAAAAAGTTGAAATCACCAAGGCTGACTTAGGAGCCTTTTTGAATTTAAGGATAGAGGGAGCCAGAGCCCATCACTTGATTAACACTCATGATTATACATGGTATGAAATTAAAAATGTGGTTAGAGGAAACAATCTGAACGAATATGTGGCTAGAGTATCCAGTCTCATTCGAAATCTACGTATCATCTAGCATGCCATTAGAATTTCTATAATTCCTAAAGCTGGTGATAGAACCAACATTACCCCTCTTTTTTCTATGGTGACCTTCTTGATCATGACTAAAGAACATATAAATGAATCCCAACTTATCCTTGCCTATCTTTATGGGCTGTCTAAAATTGGACATGTAGAGCATAAGAGAAAGAAGAACATCACCTTAGGACATCTAGTTGCCTATATTATGGATAAGAAATACAATTTGGTTCATCCTGATCAGGAGTTCGAAGAATCGCTCTACTACAACGACAGATCATTAGAGCAATCTTCAAAGAAGAACCAAGTAAAACACATGTCATTAGTGATACAGAGGAAGAACCAGAAGCTGCACCTTCACCCGCCAATGAACCAAATTATCAGGATTTGGTTCAAAGATTTGATCGCCTAGAGACTCATTTTGATCAACATTTTGATCAAATTGAGACTCATCTTCAGCAACAGGCTGCATAGTATCAGCATGACATATTTTATGTATTTTCTATAGTTTATGTGTTAGTTGATGTTTTAACTAAATTTGTTGTATTTTCTTTTCTTTAGATGTTTTATTTTTGTATTGATATCCTAAGCTTAGATTGTAATATCTTCATAGTGATATCAATATATGTTCTCGTGTTTTGACTTTATGACAATCATTAGATTTTTGATATTAATAGTGTTATACTTTGAAATGCAAGTCAAAATTAAATTCATTAGAAATTCTAATTTTTTTCTAAATTTAAGTTCTGCTTATAACTTAATATAATTAAGATTGTCAATTTCATGTCTCTTATTTAGACTATATTAATTCTAATATTATTATTGCAACGATGATGTTTTCTTATTTTATATTTTACTTATTAATAAATATTTATGCACTTAGAAAATTTTGATATTTTTTATTATTGATTTTGGAAAGATCAAAATTACTCTTGAAAAAAAATGTACAAATGTGCAAAAATCAAAAGAAATGCTCAATGGTTTGCAAGTACAAAAAGAGGCACAAAATAAGCCCTTAAGTAAAAAGATGCACAAAAATGTGCCAATAATTTAAAAAAAAAATACGCAAAGTGCCAAATGTGGTAATTATTTCTTTCCATTATCTTTTAATCTCTTAATTCAAATTGATCTACTGTACATTTATATTCTGTATTGAAATTTGAAATATACAAATTTTTTATTCTTCCTTTTTGCAATGATTTTTTCTATCTTAGAGTCTAAATTGGCTCATGTTTTTGATATATTATTTCTATTATCAATGTTATATCTCTTCTTAAATTTTATGAATTAATATGATTTACCTAATGTTTTAATTTTATTTGCATAACTTATTTTAATCACTTTTAAGATTGAATTATCAAATGATTTCATATGTCAGCTTACATTTCAAGTCTTTTTCTTCTTTACTTTTTGTTGTTGTCAAAAAGGAGGAGAGATTGTTTGTATAAATTATTTGTACCATGGTTATGGTTTTGTTTGATTCGTATGTGTGTGTGTCTGTTTTTGTTTTTATTTTGTGTTTTGTGTATGTTGTGTGTTTATTTTATTTTTGTTTATTGTATATTTCTAAAAATACCTCCTTACTTATTTACACGTGTTCATCAATTCAGGGGGAGTTTAGAAGATTTTTAGAATTTGAAAATTATACAAATAATAATTATTTTATCATCATAAAAAAGGGGGAGATTGTTAAGAGAGTTGCTATTTGCATGTTTTACATTCTTGCAACTTGTATAGTTTTGATAATTTCAAATATTATTATTTTATGTATAGTTATCTCCTAACACTTTTTGGAAGAGTTATTTTTTCTCTTGTTTGTACTAACATTTCAGGAAAATTAAACTCCAGACTACAAAGACTTCAAATCAAATTCAGCATGAGATAGTTTGTGTATTTAAAACTTATTTTTTTTTCTTTGGATTAAAGTTTGAGAGGGAGTGATTATAATTAAGTGAATACACGTACACACACACTTAAGGAGATCTTGAAAGTTTTATACTGATCGTATGGGACAAACATAGTTTGTACGGGATGATCAGGTTAGTTATCTCCTCGTAAGAGCAATGGAACGAACAGGAACTGAAGAAAATTTTTCTAAGTCCTGATCGTCCAGGACGAAGTGTATTCATCCCAGGACAAAATGTTCTCTAGAAAATTTTTGCTCAAATAAAGTGTATTCATTCCAGGACGAGTTGCTCTCTGGAGTACTATCGTCTAAGATGAAGTGTATTCGTCCCGGGATGATTCGGTCTCTGGAAAAATTTCGTTCGGACGAACCCATAATTCATCTAAGGATGAAGTGAATCGACTCTGAAAATTAAGTGACGTTCTGCAGTTTTTGGAAACCGACCTATGGAATAACCGTTTGTACCGGACAAACCTAGTTCGTACGGGACGATGTGTGTGTGCGAAGTCATTTCATACCCATATACATTAGGTTCGTATCCAACGCATTTAAGAAAAATCGTCCAGGACGATCCATGATCGTACAGGAAGATCCAATGCGTATTGACTTAAAAATTTGCAGTTTTTGGACAATTTTTTGCGTCTTTCCTATAAATAGTCCAAACTAAACTGCCACTGAATCTTTTTACCCATTGATATTCGTGCATTTTGAAAGAAAAGTTAAGGAGAGAGTGTAAGAGAGTGTTCGAAGGAGGATTCCTACTACTAGAGCGTGAAGGCTTCACTTGGTATTCAAAGGTAAGAATCTCTACTTGTGACTTGGGATTACTTCACCCTTTTCTTTCTTCCTTCTAGATTTCTTGTGAGAAGATCTGTCAAGGAGATCCGGTTCTCTACCGACACTTGGAGAGTGTGAACAGCCGAAGGGTTCTCTGCCCACACTTGGAGAGTCTAAATAGTTGAAGGGTTCTCTACCCACATCAGGAGAGTGTAAAAGGACGACAGTTCTTTGCCAACATTGGAGATAGTGTAAAAGGACATCAGTTCTCTGCCAACACTGGGGATAGTGTAAATTGATGTTGGTTCTATGTCGCACCGGGTAGTGGGGGAAAGAGTTTTTGTAAAGGCTTCTCCACCTTACTGTGGGTGCTAAAGGAGAGTCACTGGTGTTATTAGTGCAATACTCGGAGGGTGCCTCCGGGGAGTGGATGTAGGTCAAGTTTGACCAAACCACTATAAATCTTGTGTCTTTTATTTTTCGTTGCTTTTTATTTTGATGATTTTTATTTCTAATTTGTGGTTGAAAAATATATTTCTACAAAACTCATTAAAGTTTATTTTTTGGTTTAAAAAATTTTAAAAATGGATTAATTTTTAATTACCAATTCACCTGCCCCCCCCCCATTACCACCCCCCCCCCCCCCCTGATTAGCCACTGGGACATAAGCTTAGGTTTAACAACCTAATTCATAGTAATCGAGTTTCAACAAAGACTTCCTTCCCAACACTAGAACATCCTAAGAACACTCCTTCATCTGATTTTAGGTCAAATTTTCCTAAGTGAGATTTCCCATTGTTGTGAATGAAAATCTTACAACCAAAGACTTGAAGGTGGGAAAGATTGGGTATTCTATTCTTAAGGATCTCATAGGGTGTCTTATCTAATTTGACTCTAACATTCACCCTATTCAACACAAAACAAGTTGTGTTAACCGCTTCAGCCCAAAAGTATTTTGGAAGTGAATACTCAGGAAGCATGGCTCTAGTGGCTACCACTAAGGTCCTGTTCTTCCTTTTAGCTACCCCGTGCTGAGGGGTCCTAGGAGCTAAAAAGTTATGGCTTATCCCCTTGTTCTCATAAAAATCTCCAAATCTCTCATTTTCAAACTCTCCCCCATGATCACTATAGATGGTCAAGATCTCACAACCTAGCTTTTTTCTGAATCCAAGTGAAGAAGGCTATAAACTCATCAAAAGACTCATTTTTGTGTGAATGAAATCTAATCCAAGTAAACCTCGAGTAGTCATCGATAATCACAAAACCATAGACTTTTCCTCCCAATCTGACAATGCTAAGGGGTCCAAACAAATTCATGTGAAGGACTTCTAAGGGTCTAGAGGTGCTAATGTTCTTAATGGAGTGAAAAGTGCAGTGGACTTGCTTTCCTAATTGGCATGCATCACAAAGATGGTCTTTTGAAAACTTAAGCTTGGGGACACCTCTACTAGGACCTTTTGGGTCACTTTCCTAAGAGTTTTCATACTGGCATGACATAATCTCCTGTGCCACAACCATGAATCATCAATAATAGTTTTTAAGCAAAATGAAGTAGTGCATTTAATGTTATTTAAATCAAGCATGTAAACGTTGTTGATCATCTTTTCCTGTAAAATAGTGTTATTATTTAAGTTGATAATACATGAATTTGCTAAAAAATTTTATGATGAAGCCCTTGTCGCAAAGCTGACTGATGCTGAACAGGTTGTGTTTCAATCCATCTACAAGCAAAACATTTTCAATTAAAAGGTTATTGGAATTACTAATTATACTTGAGCCTACCACCTTCCTGGTGGTGTTGTCTCCAAGAGTCACCTTGCCTCCTGTCCTGGTCTCCAGCAAAATGAATTGATTGGCATCTCCAGTCATATGTCGAGAGCATCCGCTGTCCAGGTATCACAAGCTCTCATGATGCCTTTTGTGAAAGCTTGCCTACAAAATCATCAAATGTCAAATTTAGGAACACAAATAGGTTTGGGTCCCTTCTTATTGAAAGTTGAATGCAATGTATGTGTGTTATGCTGAATCATGCAATTTGTGTTTTCAAACCCAATGTGGACTATGGTGAATGGTGCAAGAGTGTGCAATATGTCATAATATGCCACATGAAAATCATTTAATTCCAGGAAAAGGATGCACTAGTCTATGGTGATGCTTTTTATGCGATGCATAAAATGAAGGTTTTTTATTTTCAAAAGCTTTTAGATTTTTTAACTTTTTATATTCTTTTTCTAAATTAGAATGGGATGATTTTAAAGAATTATGAGCATTAGATAAATCAGTATGTTTTTTGTTTAACGCATCAAACTCATCAAGAAAAGTCATGTAATTAGTATCAATTGTAGAATGGTCTTTAAGAAGAATTTTATACTCTTTTTGTAAATTTAAAATTTTAATTTCAAGCTAGCATGAGTTTTCTTAAGCTTCCTATATGATGTATGAATTTTTTCAGAAACTCCAAGGATTTGCTCATAGGTTAGTTCACATACCTCTTTTTGGTCACCTTGATTAAGATGATTGCTGCCATTAAGCACAAATTTGTTGTCTCCTCTTCAGGTTCAATCTCAGATGAATCCAATGCAGAATCCGCCCAGACGCCTTTTGGAATATTTTCTTGTCCTTCATGTACTTAGGTTTCTCCTCACCCTTCTCCTTGCTTGGGTGAGACTTAAGTATATGGAAATCAATACTAACATGTCCTGACTTCCTAAATTCAAAGCAAATCATATCATTAGAACTCTTAAAATTTTTTGTTTCCCTTACCTTTTTTCCACTTTTGATGGTTCTTTTGCTTCTTCCTTAGAAAGCTTTTGAATTGCCTTGTGATTAAAGCAACATCATCGCTTTCAGACCTAGAAGAATCAATATCCGTGTCATTGGCCTTCAATGTTTTCTCCTTTTTCTTCTCACCTGCATCAAGATTTCTTTGATTCACTCGTTTCTCATAAGCAATGAGTGAGCCAAGTAAGTTATCAATCGAATAAGTATTCAAATCTTTAGATTCAATAATTACAGTGATTTTAGCATCAAAAAAGGAAGGTAAGCATCTCAAAACTTTATCACCTTTTCATAATTAGCGAGTTCTCTTCCTAAGGCATGCAAAGAAGTAACAATCTGAGTAAACCTTGTATACATTTCATAAATCGATTCAAAAGATTTCATACAAAAAAGTTTATAATCATGCAAAAGAATATTTAATCAGGATTGCTTAACTTCATTAGTTCCTTCATAAGTAATTCATAATCTATCCCAAATCTCTTTTCTAGTAGAGCAAGTAGAAACACGCATGTAATCTTCAGATTTTAAAGCACACAAAAAAATAGTTCAAACACTTTGCATTAAGTTGTGCTAAATCTCTTTCATCAAAAGTCCATTAAGTAAAAGGTACTTCAATTTTAATTCCATTAAGTTCACGAGAAGGTGGTGAATAACCATCTTTAATAAGCATCCACATGTGATAATCAATTGATTATAAAAAAGTAGACATGCGAGTTTTCTAAAAATAATAAAAAAAAAAGATTATCAAATAAAGGTGGTCGTGTAATAGAATAACCTTCTGTTGTATTACGATTTCCATTGTTAGCCATGGATCAAAATTCAAAAAGTTTTCAAACTTAGTTTTTATGAATCCCGCTCTGATACCACTTGATAGTTCGTTAGGGATGTTAAGCCCTTAAGAACTTCCCTGAGGCTAACCAAGTGGGGGGGTGAATTGGTATTCTAAAAAATCTTTAAATCAAAGCATAATCACAAACCAAAAACACCACAATAAAAATCAAAGTGTGGAAGAGATAAATGCAAAATTAGTTGAAAAAGAAACCATGAATTTATAATGGTTCGGTCAACTCGACCTACGTCCACTCCCTGGAGGCGCCCTCCGAGTATTGCACTACAAACGTGACTCTCTTTTAGCCTCCATAGCAAGGCGGAGAAGCCCTTATAAAAACTCCTTTCCGCCAACCCGGCTAGGTAGAAAACCCTACTCCTTTTGCTTCCTCCTGAAATAGGTAGAGAATCTCGACCAATTGCTAAAGAAGACCTACCTTGAACCCCCAAGAACGAAGGATGAAGATATGAGAAGAAACCTTGGAACCTTGCTTGAAGCAACCTTTGTAAATCCCTCTCACAAACTCCCCCTCACAAGTTCCTCTCCCTCTCTCTCCCTCTCTCTCCCTCTCCTCTTGGCTCTCACAGGTCAAGATAGCAACCAAAAGGTGTTTCAAAATATTGAACAAGAGCTTTTAAATAGAAGAGCTTCGGAATAGCTCATTAATTACAACTTGCCGACTTTATCTTCAAGGATGATATGAATATCATCCTGGCTGATAAGAATAAATTAAGTACAATCAGTCTGAGACAATCTGGGACGATCAAAAGAAATTATTTCATATCGTCCAGGCCGATACGATATCGTCCTGGATGATCAATACAAATTATAGAATATCATCCTAGACATCGACCTGAAAAGAAGTTGGTCGATATCAATCATCCAGGCTATCATCCTGGCCGATCCTGTGATAAGCCCGACCGATGTGATCTTATCAATCAGCCTTAATTATTTTCCATAGTTACCAGATTATTTTAGGCATGATTGTGTTAAATCGTACAGGCCAATGTAACGGATCAGCCTGGCCGATATCTAAAAATAAATTTTACTTAAATATATCTAACTGATGATTCTTACTAATTTGAGCCTATCTTCCTAGCCGATACAAGGATCGTTAAGGATGATGTGCTTAATTACGGCTGCTTAATGCCCTAATTAGAGTTTCTATTTTTAGTCGGATCGTTCTTTCCGATATGGATATCGTCCAGGCTAATGTACTTAAAATAGAAAATAATGAAAAAACTCTCAAGTGTGTTTGTGCAAGGTTATTAAGCATTAGGAACCACTATTACAATTGACTCAAGAAAGGAAAATTTATAGACTTTACTCAAATTGAATCTACCCAATCTTGAGCTGGCTTGAGTTGCATTCGATCTTGTGGACCTAAAAAGTTAGTAGGCAATGCAATCACAGGAAATCATGAATGTTTGCTATCATCAAAATATTAATCCATAAACTCAGATTTGTAACAAAAGTTATTCTTTAAATTTGTTCACAATCTCTTTCACATTTAGATTCTCTTATGTTTAATCCTTTTAAAATGGCAAGCAAAATCAAGCGGGCATGTCACTTTAAAGGAAGTTCATCTCGTACTGAATGAGGTGATAATTTTATTTCAAGAGAGAAAAAACAAGCTTACGATCATTTAGTTCAAGCTAAGATTACTCCGTCACATCTTCTTATTCAAGAAGACATCACTTGTTTTTAATATGCCACTGCTTGACTCAACTCAGTTTTCTTTTATTTTCACATTAATATACACATTTCACTCTGACAACTTTTATTACTTTCTTACAAATATGAGAATAAGAGATAATAACACCATAACATCCTCACATGTCTTCCATCAGCGAGTACAAATCACTAAAGAGGATTCGAGCATATTTTTACATCTTAGGACTAAAGGAGTAAGGATATATTTTATGATTTCAAGAAGAGATTTTGATTGGTATGCTATAAATCAAACTCTTAGGGGTATACCTTCAATCAAACACTTACCCATTTGTTCATACTTTGAATTAAAATGCAAGAATCTTCCAACATGTTTTAAGAACCTTCATTATTAAAAAAAGTTGGTGATCGGATCAATATAACTCCTTTGCTTAGCATAGTAACGTACTACATAATGTGAAATACTCCATTTGATGAAGCTAAGTTGATTCTGGACTACATCAATAACCTTACTGACATTATACTCCCTATGACTAGAAGGAAGAAGAATGTGGCCTTAGGATACTTGTTTTTCTACATCCTTGAGAAGAAATATAATCTTATTAATCCCAATCTCCCAAATAATACGCTTATCTATTTTACTGATGCTTAATTTTCTATTATTTCCGATCTGGATCAAGGGGATGAGGGAGATGAATTTGATGAAGAAGAAGAACCTGATCTAGTACCTACACATGCTCGTGCTCCTGGACTTAAGAATCAATTCTACTAAGACTTGATCTAAAGATTTGATTGGCTTGAGTTTCATATGGATCAACGATTTGATCATATTGAGTCTCGTTTGGACCAGTAGGATTATAGATACAATTAGGATATAAGCTAGGATAGAGGACAATGTGATTCCGTTAATACTCAAGTAGATAAATAACTATTTTACCCAGTTTAGTCCTCCACAGCCTCTTCCAGATCAAGATCCATCAGGTTTTTAGTTTGGTTGTTGATTATTTTATTTTTTATTAATTTGGTTTTTATGCTGTTACAATTAGATACTTTTGATTTGATATAATTATATTTTCTCTATGCATTATTTGTGTTATTTTAAAATAAAAAATATCAAATTCTTGTTATTATTAATTTTATTTTTTAAAATCTTATTAAATTATTTATAAGTTACTATTGACTAATCTAATAATGGTTATCTAAAGGATGAAAATTTCAAATTTTTTTACATTACAATATTATTTTCTAAGTAAAAATTTTTTTCTAAAACTTTAAAACAAATTATGATTAGATTTAGATAAGGGGATCATCTTCATGTTCTTATAAATAATTATATTATAGTTATAATTGTTGCAAAAAGTTGACTTATTTTTTTATTTTCTTATTCAATATGTTGATTTTATTATAATCTATTGGATTTTATTTTATGGTTTAATTTTGTTTATACGATAAAGTTTTTTTTTTTTTTTTGTTTTGGGAGATAATCACACCTGTTAATATTAGCTAATTTAGGTTGTAGAAAGAACAAAATATCAAAAGATGCACAAAATATGTCAAATTTAAAAATAGACACAAAATGAGCCTAACCTGAAAAGATGCACAATATTCGTTAAATAAAGTTCAAAATAAAAAGATATGCAATTGTAGCAACATAAATTTCTTAATTTTAGTTGATAAAGAGGAATAAAATGAGCCCACACTATATTTAATTTTTTTCCTCTATATCTCTAATTCTTAGAAAATTCCATGCAATAAATAATACTTTCAACTATTATATTTGAAACTATTTAATTTTTATTGAATTGTTTTTGTGATAATTATTCTATTTAATATTTTTGCTTTCTAGGACTAACATTGAAACTGGACAATTATTCTTATCTTATTTGTTCTTTGATTTTAAATATGAGTTTAAAAAAATTTTTTGCATCACGAATTTAGTGTTGTTCTAGCAAATTTTAAAATTCTTTTCCATATCAACTTTTAGATTTGTCCATAACATTTTAAATTTTAAGGGAATTTCAATATTACTTTTTTTCTCCTCTTTTTGTTAATGTTAAAAGGAGGAGGATGTTTGTGTTTTGTTTGAAGTCTTCTTGGTCTAGTGTTTGTATTTTTGGTGTTTGTGTGTTTATCTTGTGCATTTCTTGTAAGTTTTATATTTGTTTAGATAAAAATTTAAAAAAAATAGAAATTTTTTTGTTTCTACACATGATTTTTATTTCATCATTCATTGAGGGGGAATTTAAGATAAAATAACTTTAATTTGTAATTCAAACAATTATTTTATTTATCATCATAAAAAAGAAGAGATTATTACATCTCAGGAATCAAGATTGAGATTGTGATTTTTGATATTAACAAAATATTATTATTTTAATTCCATTATTTCTCATAGTATATATTTAATATTTCTTTTTATTTCTGTGTATTAACATTTAAGGAAAATCATATAATACTCCATATTGTTGAAGACTTCAAGACAAGGAAGAATATGATTTTATGTAATAGAGTTTGTATATCTCAATTTTTTTTTCTTGAGTCCAAGAAAGTGTGATTATAATTAGATAATCGTAAACACACATGCAGGGGAGAGAAATAAAATTTAAATTAATTTTTTTATTAATCGTATTGTACGATTTGACATAGTTGTCCTCTAGAATGCAGTTAATCAAATCATGTCTTGAATTGTTTGACTATTCATACAGTACGATGTCAAGTCGTATAGACGACTGAAAGAGTATAAAATTAGGGTCATTTATTTTTTGAACTGTTTATACAGTACGATATGCATTCGTACAAACGACTGATAGACTACAAAATTATGATTGTCTCAGATTGTACCAAACAAACACATTTATTTTTTTGAACTATTCGTACGGTATGATATGCATCCATACAGGAGACTGACAGAGTACAAAATTATGTTTGTCTTAGATTATAATAACTGAGCACATTTATTTTTTGAATTGTTCATGCAGTACGGTCTGCATTCGTACATATGACTAACAGTGTACAAAACTAAGTTCATCTAAGATCATACCAAATGAAGCCTTAATTTTTGAACGGTTCATACTAGACAATCTATGATCATACAATATGAATGTAGGATGGTTCTCTTAAAAATTTTAGTTTTTGGACAATTTTTTATGTATTTTCTATATAAAGAGTCCTAAAAACTACCTCATGATCCTTTGCTTCGAATTTCTCTTGAGAGGGGCTATTGAGAGTGTGTTTGGGAGAAATTTTGTGAGTGAAGATAGAGAGATTTAGTAAATAGGAGTTATAAGAGATTCATAAGATTTCCTAAAGTGAGGATCTCTTTGTCTTCTTCAAGTTTCTACCCAACTTTTTTGCAGGCTCTTAAGAGAATATCTTTAAGATTGAATCAAGGTTTTCTACCTTCACCAGGAGGGTGAAAAAGGATGTGATAGTATGCTACCATCACTTGGAGAGTGTAAAAGGTGGCGGTTCTCTGCCTTCACCAGGAGGGTGAAAAAGGATGTGATGATACGCTGCCAACACTTGAAGAGTATAAAAAGCAATGATTCTCTGCCTTCACCATGAGGGTGAATAAAGACATGATGGAACACTGCCATCACATGGAGAGTGTAAAAGGTGATGGTTCTCTACTACACTGCGTTGGTGGAAGAGAGTTTGTAATGGCTTCTCTGCCTTGCTTTGGGGACAAAAGGAGAGTCATTATTATTGAGTGCAATACATGAAGAAGGAGTCTTGAGGGAATTGATGTAGGTCAAGTTGAACCGAACCACTTTATAATTTAGTGTTCTTATATTATTTTTAATTTTTTCCTGCATTTTTAATATCAACATTTAAAATTTCTGTGGTTGCAAAATCCTTTGTGATAATCATCTCTATAAACAAATGCATATTTTAGGATTATTATTTTACTTTTCTAAAAGATCTAAAAAAGTTTTAAAAATCCAAAACAAATTATAATCAATTCACCCCTCCCCCCTTCTTGGTTAGCCTTGGGGCAATTCTATAAGGCCTAACAACCTTTACGAACTTTCAAGTGGAATAACGATCTTCACAAATAAACTTTCAAAAATAAGAGCCACCAAAGCAATAGTAATAGTACCAATTAGTATTTAAAAGATTTTTATCAAAATAAGGAACATAAGCATGAGGAAGGCTTAAAGGGGCCTTCCTTATTACCCGACTCCAACCCCTAGGAGGATCTTTCTCAATATGAGAAATGATGGAATTATAGGGACAAATAGGAGGATGAACAATTGAACCATAGCCATTGCGAGGGACACATTTCCAATTATAAATAACCTTTAAGATAAACATTGTACCAACTATAAGAACATTAATTTCATCTAGAAGAGGAGAATCCTTATTAACAAAAACACAACATGAGAAAATATAAGGTGAAATTTCTTAGCAGTAAGAAGCAATAGGAACAACTAAACTTGCAACTTTTGAAATGCCCTCAGGAGTCCAACACATCAAAGGGAGATCCAAAATTTTAATCAAGAGGGGAATTGAGACAAATTCCTCTTGCTTAGGATGCAAAAAAAGGAGACCATTGTTAACCTCATTTTTGTATGAGGTCACTAAGGCCCTTCCAAACTCCAGATCAATCCTAGATCCTAGGATCCACTCTAGACTTTAAGATTCTTTCCTAGAGCCAGACCTTAGGGCCTACTCTAGAGCTTAAGATTCTTTTCTAGACCCAAGATTTTAGGGCCAACTCTAGAGCTTAGGATTCTTCCATATCCGAAATTCTAGAATCCCTCTAGATCCTAGGACCAATCCAGACTCAAATTAATCCCTACCCTTGATCAATTCAAATCTCAAACTTCATTCAATTCAATTCCAAATTAATTCAAGCTTCAAACACATCCAAACTTTGACCCAATCAACTTGAGAATCCAAACTTCAATCTAGACTTTGATCCTACCTTTGATCTAGCTTTGACCCTATCCATTCATTAACAATCACAGCATGATTATAAATGATTTGGATACTTCAATATTAATCATTCAAACTTAAAAATCATTCCAAATCTAGAAATCCAGACTCAAATCCAAAGTCTTAAGGCCCTGTCATAAAGACCTTTTTCAAGGATTTTTTCAAACATTTCAAAACCCAGTCAAGTGACCTCTGATTCAGGGTCTATCACTTACAAAGTGATAAGACATGTCTCTAAAGGTTACCCTTCAATTTTGAGCACATTCTGAGATCTCTAACCCTAGAATCTAAATAAAAATCCAAAGGCTGTAAAACCTTCAAATATTTACATCCTATGCCATTGGACCTAACACCTTGAAGATTCTGGTCTTGGAGCCCTCATCAAAGACTCCAATCACTTCCAGACCTTTGATTGTAACCCATTGAGCAGTAAACTGCATTTTTCAGACCCATTTTTGACCCTAGTTGACCAATGGGTCAAAATTGACCAAAATACCCCTATGGGATTTCAAATGCCCATTTCAACTCAAATCAACTCCAAATTCTTTGAAACCACTTTCAACAAGTTTCAAACATCAAACCCAACTTGTTGAGCTCAAACCCAGACCTTGGGTCAACTTGGTTGACCAACTCAACCAAGTTTGACCCATTAACCCATACACCCCTTCTCTTTCAAATCTTTGAATCATGACCACTCCAAGTCCTTTTGAATGTAAGGGATGACCCCTTGGGTACCCAAGAGACCTCTCTTGGAGGCCCAAGCCTTGGGCTAACTTGGGTTAGCCATTTATCTTGACCCGAGTGACCAAAGAGAGGTCTCCTTTGAGCCATCTCTTAACCTTAATCAGGTTGAATCCAAATCAAGGTGTTATTGGGTTCCCATTAACCCAATGCACCTTCCTTGACCAGCCCAACCCTTGGGCTCACTTGGGTCAAGAGTTAGGTTAACCCAAAGTGCCCAAGATCACTTGGGATTGAGCCAATTCTTAACCTAATCCCAATTGAACTTGATCAACACCTCCCATAGGTGGCCCTAGGTCTAACACATCTTCGTCCAGCCAGCCCATCCTCTGGGCTAACCTGAGTCAGGTTTTAGGCTAACCCAAAGTAGCCAAAAACACAAGGACCTGAGCCATCTTCCAACTCAGATCAAATTGGACCCAATTTCCACTTGCATTGGGTCCACCAGACCCAGACCCACTTCCCACCTCAAGCCCAAAGTCTGGCCTGACCTGGGTTGAGCCCAAATCGACCCGAACCGAGCAGATTTGGATCAACCCGAGCCATCTTTTAACCCAGACAAAATTGGACCCAATTTCCACTTGCATTGGGTGCACCAGACCCAAACCTATCTCCCATACCAAACCCAGGGTCTGACCTGACCTGGATCGAGCTCAATTTCACTCGAACCGAGCAGGTTTGGGTCTAACCCAGCCACCAACTCAATCTAGACATTCTCAGGCCAAATTGACTCCACCCTCGACTCCAGCGTGTCCCCATCGGCCTCCCCCAGTCAACCTGACCCAAACCATGGCCGACGGCGGTCGGAACCAATGGAGAACGAGTTCCGGTGGTCCCCCCCCCAGACAACCCCTTACTCAAAGCTGCTGCCCACCAGTTTGATCCCCACGACCTCCCTAGGATGTCGCCTTCTTCCACCTAGCATCAATCCGAGCCTCCTCAAGCTCAATCTCGGTCGTCCAAGCCCGCGAGAGGTGGCCGAATAGGCTCGAGCTCCCCAGAGTGCCAGAAGGATCCCCAATCGTTCAAAATCATTCCCCAGAGCTCCTTCGACCTCCTAGGGTCTCCCTTCAAGTTCCCAGATCATTCCCTTCATCCGTTCGAGAAATCACCCAAGAAAGCTTCTGACATCCCGCTCGAAGTCGTACCTCCGGTCGTCCTCTGGTCCCGACGTCTGAAGGAGATCAGTTTGCCATCGTCCTCTAAAGCTTCCCATAGAGAAGCTCATCCGTTGAGACTGTCTCTGTGGTAATCTCTTCATCCCGAGCTCCATAGCTAGGTAGTCCGATCAAGTGTGAAGGAAACCTTCACCCCAACAGATTTCCACCGTTGGATTGAAGGTTTCCACTGTCCTGATCCTCCCTGTAAAATTTCATCAAAGTTCTCCGACGGGATCGCCCGGATCACGCCGGAGAAGCCTCACAGTCTTAGATACATGCGGAAGGTTGAAGACGCAATCTCAGTCGTTGATTTCGATCAACGGCTCGGATTAGATCCCGCGGTATCGGAGCGCGTTTAATCCCAGCCGTCCAATCCGCCATCCGACGGCTGTGGTTAATTAGATTGTTAACGGTCAGTGCCAATCATTGCCCAGCCAATTGGCGCGCGGCGCGTGTAAAGGGAGGCTGACTGTGTAATGGCCGAATTAATAACTCCAGAAATTTAAGGGAACTTCAAAAAATCATAACTCCCTCCACACTTGTCCAAATTAAGTGTTCTTAGGCTCATTGGAAAGGTCTCAAAGAGACCTACAAAATCCCCATGGTTCCAGGCCCTGGTTAGGTCAGTGTTGTTGCAACCCATGACCCCGAACTTGAGATTTTGATGATGCCAAATAATGAGTGTTTTGGAACAACTTTTCATTGAATATTATTTTATTTGCTATTATCCTTGAGTACTAATATTTCAGGAAGATCACAAGTGACTCAGGCTGAAAGAAAGACTCAAGAACGAGTAAATTAGGAGTATAAGTCAGACATTATATTTTTCTATTTATTTTATTTTTATTTTATTGAGTCTGGACACAAAATGCATAAGAGTAAGAGCAACTATGCACACACACAGGGCGAGAGTTTGTTTTTTAAATGCAAAATGTATTAGAATTTCTTCTCTAGAGATCGTACTGTACGATTTTAATTCGTACCGTACGATCCGAGCTATGTGGATGATTCTGTGAATAAATCGTACTGTACGAATATATTCGTACTGTACGATATGTTCATATCCAAAAACCCTAGCCGTAGTTTAGTTTAAGTGATTTTGCGCCGTTCGTACTGTACGAATAGTTTTGTACTGTACGATCTATTTTAAATACTTATTTAAATTAACCCGTGATTAGTGCATGAAATCCAGGCCTAATTAAATTTTGAACATGGTAATGTATGAACCAGATCATACCATACGATGAACAGAGATGAAGTTTGCTCGTCCTGGATATCGTCCTGGACAATTTCTTGGTTTTTGTCTCATCGTACTGTACGATAGTGATCGTACCATATAATGAACAGAGACGACATCAGGTCATCCAGACCATCGTTCTGTACGAATAGTATTTTGTGGATCGTACCGTACGATATTATATCGTACAGTATGAATTGTTTTTTAACTGTTTGTACATCTTCGTACCAGGACGAAGTCTGTTTATGAAGATCGTACTGTACGATGTTGAATCATACTGTACGAACAGTAAAGGCTACTTTTGAAATCAGAAGTTTTTGGAGCTCGTTTTGAGATGTCAATCAAGTCCTTTTTCAGTAAGAATCACAGAGGGGGTGAACATAGTTAGAGAGGGATTCCAAGGGAGAGAGCTCTAGAGAAGTTCTTTAGGGTTGAGAGAGGAAGGAGAAGGTGAGCGTTGTGAGGGAGAAGAGGTGTGAGGGAGATCACACGGTTGCTCC
>NW_021318615.1:0-74046 GCF_001605985.2 Dendrobium catenatum | reverse complement strand
GGGATTGTGTAAAAGGACGACGGTTCTCTGCCGCACCGGGTAGTGGTGAAAAGAGTGTTTTGTAAAGGCTTCTCCGCCTTGCTGTGGTTGCAAAAGGAGAGTCACTATTGGTATTAGTACAATACTCAGAGGGTGCCTCTGGGGAGTGAATGTAGGTCTGGTTTAGACCGAACCACTATAAATCTGGTGTCATTTATTTTATTGTTTTTACTTTTCCGCATTTTATTTTTTAGCTTAAAAAACTCTGTGGTTGAAAAACACTTTCTACAAAAACTTAAAAGAAAATTTTCATTTCGGTTTAACTCATTTTAAAAGAGGGCTTAAAATTTTAAACTACCAATTCACCCCCCTCTTGGTAGCCTTGGGACACTAACTTAGGTTTAACAACCTATTTACTAGACTCAATAATTTAAGGGTAGGACACCTAACGTTTCCCACCTTCATGTCTTTGGTTATAAGGTTTTCATTATTAACAATGGAAAGTCACACTTAGGGAAATTTTATCCAAAATCTGATAAAAGAGTGTTTTTAGGATATTCTAGTGTGAGGAAATCTTTTACGGTGTTTAATAAGAGGACTTTGATGGTGGAGGAAATTACTCATATAGTGTTTGATGAATCTGATCCTAAGGAGTCTAGTGTTGACGATGAAGATGGTGTTGGAGAGATTACCCAAGAAGTTGAAAATTTGGAGAAGAGTATAGAGCCACAAAACACCGAAGGTGTATGTGAGATTACCTAAGGAGTAGAAAATACAAATCTGGAGGAAAGGGTAGAACCCACACACACCTTGCATAGAGATTGGAGATATTCTTTGAGTCATCCTAAAGAATTGATCTTAGGAGACCCTTTTAAAGGTGTGAGAACTAGGCAAGGACTTAGAAAGGAAGTAAACCACTCTGTCTTTATCTCAATGACTGAACCCACTAACATTAATCAAGCCTTGTTTGATGAGTTTTTTTATCTTAGTCATGCAGGAGGAATTAAATTAATTTGTTAGGAATGATATTTACGAGATTGTAGAAAGTTTAAAGGGACAAAGTGTAGTTGGAATCAAATAAATCTTTAAGAATAAGATGAATGATTCTGGTGTGGTGGTTAGGAATAAGACAAGATTAATAACTATGGGGTACAACCAAATAGAATGGATTGATTTTGAGGAGACCTTTGCCCCTGTAACTAGATTGAAAGCCATTAGAGTGCTACTAGCCTTTGCCTGTTATAAGGGATTTAAGCTTTACCAAATGGACGTGAAGAGTGCATTTTCAAATGAGGTAATAAAAGAGGATGTGTTTGTAGAGCAACCCTCAGGTTTTGAGAGTTCCCAATTTTCAAATTATGTTTTTAAATTAAAAAAGGCCTTATATGAATTAAAACAGGCACCATGAGCTTGGTATAAGAGGCTTAACACGTTTTTACAAAGAGGAATTTGATTAAAGGAAGTATAGACACCACCATTTTTCTGAGGAAAGTAGGAGATGAGTTACTCATTGTTCAGATTTATGTTGATGATATACTTTTTGGATCTTATGATAAAAAGCTATGTGATGATTTTTTTTTAAATAATGAGTAAGTAGTTTGAGATGAGTATGATGGGAAAGTTGTCCTATTTTTTGGGGTTTAGCATAAGACAATTGGATGATGGAACCTTTATAAATAAATCAAAGTACATTAAGAACATCTTGAAGAAATATGAAATGGATAAAGCCAAACCAATAAATACTCCCATGATTTCTAATATTCAGGTGGATAAGGACTCAAATGAAAAATATGTTGATCAACAGAAGTATAAAGGGATGATTGGATCCTTAATTTACCTAACTGCTAGCTGACCTGATATAATGTTTAGTGTTTGTCTATGTACTAGATTTCAAGATGATCCTAAAGAATCCCACCTAACTACAGTTAAAAGAATTCTTAGATATCTTTTGGGGATCCAAAACTTAGAAATTTGGTATCCTAGGCACAATACTTCTTTTGAGATTATTCAATATTCTGATTATGATTTTGCACGATGTAGGGTGGATAGAAAGAGCACTTTTGAAATTTGACAATTCATAGGATAGTCTTTAGTTTTCTGGTCTAGTAAAAAATAAAACTCTATTGCACTTTCCAGTGCTGAAGCTGAGTACATTACCTTAAGAAGTTGTATAGCCAAAGCCCTTTGGTTGAAGCAACAAATTCTGGATTTAGGATTACCTATAAGCATAATTTCAAACCTCTATGACAACACTAGTGTCATCTGCATCTCTAAGAATCCTATCCAATATTCAAGGACGAAACACATTGACATAAGGCATCACTTGATTAGAGACATGTGACAAAAGGAGATATTGAGTTACAACATGTGACAACTGAGAATTAAATCACTGGCTTTTGACACTTTCAACATCTTAAGGATCAGATTGAGTGTGATTGACATAAATGCATGAACATGATGTTTACTGAATTCTAAGTTTTCTGTTTTGTTGCCATTTTGTTCTTTTATTTATTTCACTTTGTTTGTTTTTACTTTTTACTAGCTTTTGTTTATTTTTATTTTTATTTTTATTTTTATTTCTTTTATTTTGGTTTCTCTTTTTTTGATCACTGCTGAAATAATATTTTATGTCATGTTTTTATTTTTTGAAAATTTGTAGTCAATATTCAACATCTATAAATCAGTTACGGAGAGAAAAACTATTGATTGTTTCTCTTCCTCTAATATCTCTTTAGTGGTGTAATTTTCTTTTCTAAATAAAAATCTATCTCAAATTAATAACTAGACTTTGTGATTGAGATCTTTTCTATCTTGCTACAATAATCTATCTTATCTTTATAATATTCAAAATCTTTATATTACTTTCAAATTTTTTCATAATCTTGTCATTACATTTATCATATGATTTTAATTCTATTTTGTGATTTGTTCTTCCTTATATTAGAGAGTGAGTTTTTCTTCTCTAATATCTGGAAGATATACTCACAATTGAGAGTATTTAAAATTTTTGAAAAGGGATCTAGCTTGCAAAAAAAAGTGAACAATAACGTCAAATCAAAAGATACGCAATGATGCCAAATTGAGAAATATACAGAAAGTGTATCAAAAATCAAATGATGCGCAAAGTGTACCAATCAATTGACAAGAGGCATAAAATGAGCCCACCAAAAGCAAGCTCTCTTATCTTTCAAACTTTTAAAACTTAGAAGAACTCATGTGTCACTTGTATTTTCAAAGGCTTGATTTCGAATATCACGATTATGATAAATTACTTTAGCATATTATTCTATAAGAATTTTTTTTTTGAAATCAAGTTTTGAACATCTCTTTTTTTATCCAATTATTTTTTTCTGAGTTAGGTATTTTTTTTTCAAAAGACGATTTTGCCCTGAGAGAAGTCCTAGCTAGGGTTAACAGGATCAAATATTCTACCATATTCAAATTTTGACAATGTTAACTCATTGATCTTACAAGTCTTTAAAATCAATCACATGAAGACTTTGTAGTATTCATGCTTTAATAAAAAAAACTTTGCTTTCATTTTTTTTCATATTCTTTCTACTTTTTCTTTTATGATTTTTCTTCCTTTTTTGTGACGTCAAAAGGTGTAGAGTCTGAGTTGTTTTTTCTTACTGTTTTCACTTATGTTCGTGTTTTATTTATTTTTAATTATTAATTTTTTTGCCATCATAAAAAAGGGAGAAATTGTTGTGAATCTGTCAAGGAATATAATTTTGATGATAGCAAACACTTCAATTTCTCTACGACCGCCTTGCCTATTAATATTTCATGTACACAAGATCAAACTGCAATTTGAACCTGTTCAAGATCGGGTAGATTAGGACTGAGTCAGTTTGTAATGTATGATGTGTCTTTTACCTTTTCTTGAGTCCATTATAATTTTATGGATCTTGATGCTATGTAACCTTGCACACACACACTTGGGGACAATTTCTGACTGTTTTAAATTTTTCTGTTTTTGATCACATTGTCTGGGAAGATCCAAAAATTCATCAGATGATTAGTTAAAAATAGAAACCCTAATTAAAGCATCCTGATTAAGGCAGCCGCAATTAAGAGAATCGTCATGAAAAAATTAGTATCGGCTGTGATGATATGCTCAAATCAGAAAAAATCTACCGCCGGATCTATTTAGGTATCTTTTATTTTTGGATATCGTGCAGAGTAATTATGCCTAAATTAATCTGGTAATTAAAGAAAGCAATTAAGGTTTGATTGCTCGTTCATATCGTCCTGGACGATCAATTCATAAATCTTAATTTTTCCTGGATGATCAAATATCAGCCTGGTTCCACTCAGAGCGATGCTCTAGACGATATGTGCTGAATTTAATTAATCATCCAGGACAATCGAGAGATTGGCCTGGACGATCAGGTTATTTTTCCATCGTCCAGACATCCATTCAGGGCTATGTTATGGACAATATTCGACGTTTTGTACTCCTCGGCCTAGGCGATCTCACGATCGTCTTAGACGATCTAGCTATTTTTCAGCCGTCCAGACATCCATCCAGGGTGATTTTCGGATGATATTCATCGAGTTGAACTAATCGTACAGGACGATGTACTATCGTCCTGGATGATATTTGATGATTAGTTGCTAATTAGGACTAATTTTGATCCCTTATTTAAAAGCTCTCTTATTTTCTCAAAGAAATATCTTTTGCTACTTTCCTGACCTGAGAGAGCCAAAAGGAGAGGGAGAACAAGAAAGAGAGAGAGGATCTTGTGAGGGGGAGTTTGTGAAGGATTTCACAAAGGTTGCTCCATGAAAGGATTCATCGTCATCTTCTCCGGTCATCGTCCCTGGTTCCTTAGGGGTTCTAGAGAGGTCTACTTCAGCATCTGATCGAGATTCTCTGCTTGCTTCAAGAGGAAGAAAAAGGAGTTGGGTTCTTTGCGTGCTTCAGGAGGAAGCAAAAAGAGTTTGGTTCTCTGCCTCATCGAAGTCGGTGGAAAGAAGTTTTTGTACGTGATTCTCCGCCTTGCTGTGGGGGAAAAAGGAGAGACACTGTGTTTAGTGCAATACTCGGAAGAGAGGCTCCGGGGAGTGGACGTAGGTCAGGTTGACCGAACCACTATAAAATTTGGTGTGTTCTTTCTTATTGTCCTTCCATACTTAATTTCCGCACTTTAATTTCTATGGTGAATCATGGTTTGGTTGTGATTGTGCTTTTACTTAAAGATTTTTTAAAATACAAATTCACCCCCTCTTGGTTAGCCTTGGGACTAGTTCATTAGGGCTTAACATCCCTGTCAAACTTTCAATTTGGTTTTAGTATTTTCATTTTCACCTAAGCATTATTGGAATCCAATCTCTTGAAATTTTAATTCAAGTTCCAATTTAGTTCAAGTTTACGTTATTTTGCTCAAGGTTTTGTTTAGAGTAACTTCAACTTCAAGCTTGAGTTGTTTAAATTTTATCCAAGTCTTTTTCATTTGATTTCCAAATTCATTCTAGATGCAGTCCATAAATAGTCCCTTGTTTGTTCCAAGTCCTTGTTATTTTTAGACAAAATTTTGGCAATCTCTCAGCATCTTCCCTATTTAGGAAAAATTTCAGCAGTCTAGAAAAAAGCATGCACGGGCAATATCAGATGACACCAAGGCTAGAAATCTTCAGTCCCACCACGTCAAAAAAAGATGTGCATGGGTCTTCAAGTACCTGTTTAAAAAATGCACAGTTTTATATTCATCCCTGCCTTGTCGTAGGCATTACACCTGATCTCATCCCACCATGCTAGAGAAAAGCAAGCATATGTTGGTTTTCCGGTGCGCTGCTAATGTAGAAAATAGGATTTTACCCGCCTCGCCGTAGGCATCGCACCAGGTTTCCTTCTTATCATGGCAGAGAAAAGCGTGCATGAGTTAATTTTTTGGTGCATTACTAATGCTAAAAATGGGGTTTCGAGTTTATAATTATTAATAATTATAACAAACTAATTATCATAATTAATAATAATTATAATAACATGATTATTATAATTAATAATTATTATAATATCTAGATATAATTAACACTTAAAGATAAACTAATATATATAGCTAAAATGTCAGGATTTGCTTGGGTATGAAGTGGAGATTATGATTCAAGTTGATTTGGAGGAATCATAACAGAGGATCTTTGGCTATGAGAAGATTTGTGTTTGGCTATTAAAGTTGGGGATAGGATCGGAAGTCAAGTAGAGGTTGAGATATTTAGCTTAGTGGGGTTCGACGGCCTGGTTCAAAAAATTTGGCAAGATTGAGGGTATTTGGGAAGATGTAGGTGGAAGGATTGCGAGTAGAAGATCAAAAGTTTTGGCAGTTGGAGTCGAACGGAAGGGAGGATCGACTTTAAGTAGGTTATTAGAGAGGAGATCACAAGCAATGTGGATCGACTTGGGGAGGTAGGTCGGAGCTTACAGTTTGTGAGTAGGAGGTAGATGGTCAGTGAGAGGATCTGGAGGTGTCATGGGGTAAGCGGGAAAGAGGCAGAGCCTAGGTTCTCATTTCTATCTCCTTTTAACGATGAGAATCAGGCGAGATTAAGGATAGTGTGAGAATAATAGAGAAGCGTCTGTTTCAGCATTAAATTCAGTAAGATTTTTGCTGATTTCTTGAGAAAAATTGGGAGGATTTTAGGGACTTAATATGTATAAGGTATGTAGGCAAGATTTTTATTTTTTTGTTCTCTATTATAGAGGTCAATAAATGTCCTCCAACAAATATGGTACACGTCTAGAGCAAACCACAATTAGTACAAGTTGATTGACCATGTAGATCTCCAGATATTTATCCCTAGATGTCACACAGAGGTTTTTATTTAGTGGATCTCCAAAAATTTGTTTGGATGTCATAATAAGATTTTCATTTAGTGAATATCCAAGAATCTATCTCTGTGTCTTTATAGATCTTTAAATGTACTTATAATAATCAATATGATTGACACGTTGGCTTTTGTGAAGTAGAGATCCATTAGATAGTGATAGAGTACTTCATACTCAAATTCTTAGAGTATTACTTTATAGATTGATGGTAGTAGATAGCATTTTTATCTTGTATCCTTCTTCTACCACTGATGTCACCTCTACTTCCATCATTTTATAACTGCTCAACATATTTCTCTACCGCAATTATGTATATTTGTAATACATCTTCTTTATATTGCTGATATCGTTCAAGATTTTTCTGAATCTTACAAATTCATCACCTGGTGAAATTTTCTCTCTTATATTGATTGTATCTTACTCAAATTATACTTTTTGCTAATGACACATTCTTTTTACGAAGGATCTTTCATTCTTTCCTCCTTTAGCTGCATCTTGGTAAGAAATTTTAAATATTTATTTGGGGATCTCGGCATACGGCGCGATGTCGACCCAAATAAATATTTAAAATGTCCCCAATCTTTAGGGACATTTGTAGATGTCATTCAAGATGCTTCTTTTTGTAGCTTTAGCTTGAGTTATGCGATTTTGGTTCCTTCAGCCTTTTGCTTATTGCTTTGGCGGACTTGATGAAGCAGTATACACTAGTGACTTAAACCCTTTAGGTTTGCATTAGGTCGATGGTGAGGATTCATCGGTCTAGAGCTTTGTTCATAGTGGACTAGTTGATGATGAAATCATTTTAATTTAACCTTAGGATTTATACAAACTCTGGGATAGTTTTTCGATCTTTTGCTTTGTGCTTTTGCAGACTTATTGAAGAAAAATTCATTCGATCCCCACTTAATGCTTTATGGATTTGTTGAAGGATTTGTAGGTTTTGGATTTAATCAATAGTAGTAAATGTGGGTAGTATCTTGATCCTTAACTACTTGAGAAAACTT
This sequence comes from Dendrobium catenatum, assembly GCF_001605985.2. Classification (NCBI taxonomy): domain Eukaryota; kingdom Viridiplantae; phylum Streptophyta; class Magnoliopsida; order Asparagales; family Orchidaceae; genus Dendrobium; species Dendrobium catenatum. Next base: position 66,234 of record NW_021318615.1, on the reverse strand, counting down.
TAATCTGAGACATGTGAGTTTGTCATATTAGGTGAGCTAGCATTTGATAGCTCCGTAACCTCTGGTTGCTGAGATGTGGGTTCCTCTACTGCAGCCTTTTTTTGTGGCGTATTGAGTAGATGGAGTTGCCAGTAATCTGATCATGTTTAGGCTTATTGGATCTAGCCTTTTACACCCATTCAGGCCTTAGACTTGAGTTATGGGCAATGTGCTCCCCAATGCTGATTTTGTAGAAGTTGGTAGATTTATAGTCCTTTGTTGTCGATGATTTGGAGTCTACAAGCATTTGGTAGTTGTTAGCGACTCATCCTTCCCACTGGAACTTGGATTCTCCAGCCGATTAGGAATTTAGTATACTACGATAACTTGAACTTGCCAAGTCGAATAATCCTTCGTACTTCTTACAGTCCCTACTAACGGGTTGATGAAGTAGGAGTTCCTCAACTACGACATTTTTTATGGCTTGTTGAGTAGACAGAGCTGCCAGTAATCCAGTCATATTTGGGCGTATTGGATCCAACCTTTTACACCTATTCAAATCTTAAGCTTCAGACTGTTGGAATACTTTAACTTCTCTAGCTCGATTTGTTGAAGTGGGTAATCACAAAAGTCTCTTTCTTGACTTTTGAATCTTGGAATGTTGGAGATGGTGGTGTCTAAAATTTATGGAAAATCACCTGCATTTACTTTGAAATAACTTTTTTTGTATTCTTTAGCATGAAAGAATATTTGCATAGATAATCTTAAATACGTATTTGATAATCTCTACATACAACATGATGTCAACCCGAATAAATATTTAAAATATCCCTGCCTCATAGGGTCATTTTAAAATATAATTAATTTAGAATTTTAAAATTTAATTATTTATTTAAGAACCTCAATGCATAATATGATGTTAACCCAAATAAATATTTAAAATCCCCGTGTCTTACAGGAAAATTTTTGATAGGGTTTGTATTTCAAGATTTTAAATATTAATTCAAGAATTTTGACATGTGGCGAGATGTTGACCTGAATAAATATTTAAAATGCCCTCAGTTGTATGGGGGACTTTTTGTGAGATTTTGTAAATGCATTCTTATAATACAAGAGAATTTCAAATATAAGATGCACTTATGTAAGAAAATACATATAAAGTACATGATGGTTTAACACATAGCCATTCTTATGTATTGTATTTCTACAGGTATCAACTCTTGATCGACGGTATAGGCCTCTGACAATCTAAATCGATCAACTGATAAGCTCATCTTTGATATACCTCGACGAAAAAGGGGCCCTCCCAGTTGGATATGAATTTGCCAACAATTCCTTGGTGTGAGATGATTGACCTTCTTAGCACCAGGACCAATTTTGCTTCTTAAAATTACCAATGATGTACCGTTTGTTCAAATGATTTTTTCATTCTCACTCGGTATATCTCCTAGTTCTGTTGAGCTTTTACTCTTGTCTCATCGAGCACATCAAGTTCTTCCAATCTCAGGCAAGCATTTTGCTCCTAAGTGAGATCATTAAAGATTACTACCCAAAGTGATGGTAGCTTGATTTTTAGTGGTGACACGTTTTCAACCCTGAACACTAGCGCATAAGGAGTGGCTTTGGTCTGTATTTTATAAGTAGTATAATACACTCATAGTGCCTCTGTCATCTTTGTGAGCCACTCTCTTTTGTACTTGGTGAGAATTTTCTTCAATAATTTCACCATCGTTTTATTGAAAGCCTTGACCAATCTATTTGCCCATGGGTTGTATATTGATGAGGATCGCCAATCGATCTTATGTCGATCAATAAACTTATAAATATTTGTACTTTTGAAAACTGTACCATTGTCAGAGATTATGCGGCATGGCACACCGAGTCTATAGACAGTATTGTGGGTAAAGAAATTGATCACGTGCTCGGACATGACTTCTGTGAATAGAGCTGCCTCTGTCCACTTTGAGAAGTAGTCTATTGCTGCCAGAATAAAGTGATATCCCACTAACAATGGCAGGCTTATCAAATTGATTATATTAGTTCCCCAACATTCAAATGGTTAGGACACTACTGTTCGGTACATTGGATTTGACAGTTGATGTATAACATCACCGTAGATCTAACACTCATGACACCTCTTGGCATGGTCAATATAATATTTCACTATTATTAGCCAATAGTAACCCATCCTCTTTGCTTTTAGCAACCATTTTGGGACCTAACTGATGTGCACCACAAAGTCCTTCGTGGACTTCTTCTACCACTCTATCAGCTTCCATGATTCCTAGGCACCTTAGCTACATCTGGTCAAAAGCCCATTGATATAATGTGTCATTAATAAACGCGTACCATAATGCTCTTTTTCAGATTTTTACGGCTGTACTTTTTTCGTTAGGAGTTTGTTTTCTTTGAAGTAGTCGACGAATGACTACCTCCAATCATTCTCTATTTCAATATCTAAACAATGCCACCATGATCCCAAAGCTTGACTATTTTTATGTCTCTTGTCTACATGATATCCTTCTGGATAATTTTTATAATGATCTGATTAGAGGTTGAGGGTCAACCAGAATTTTATCTCGGTTGCTTGAGTTTGGTACTTCTTTTGCCTTCGGGAATTATAACAGAGTGGGCTCCAAAACCTAATAATTATAAACTCTGATGAATATAGGCCTCTCCTCATTAATATTTATAATTTCCTTGGCCAATTTGGCCAAATAATCTATTTTGGCATTCTATCCTCGAGGAACTTCAGATATTTTAACATTTGGCACCTGTTTCAAGAGCTCAAGAGTTCAACGGTGGTAATGGGCCAACTCAAGCTTGCAAATCTTAGAAACTTTCAAGACTTGATTTATCACAAGTTAAGAGTCACTGAAAATTTGAAGATTTTGAATTCTGAAGTCTATTGTCATTTAAAGTCCCACTATTAGAGCATCATACCCAGCCTCATTATTGATCGATGGTTTGGCCAAGCTGAATGAAAATTTTATTATACCTCTTTTAGATGATATGAAAATGAGCCCAAAGACAGCTTGAGCCCTAGCAAGATTTTGAGGTTGGGCATGTTTTATTGATGATGCCCCATCAAAGTACATCTCCCAAAATAATTCTTTGTTCTTCTCGACTTGCATGATTTTCTTGTTGGGAAAATTGTTGAGTGGGGAATTTGCCGGGATAGGATATGTAGCGAGAAAATCTTCCAAGGCTTATCCTTTCACCGCCTTTTGTGTCATATAAGTGATATCAAACTATAGTAGTATTACTGCCCATTTCATTAAATGACCTATCAATTATGGTCTTATCATCAAGAAATTCTGCTGATCGATTTTTGATATCAACATAACCTTATGAGAAAGCATGTAATGGCATAATTTATAAACTATAAAAATCAACACCAAACAATGCTTCTTAATTGAGGAATAACGGATTTTCACTCCGATCAATCTTCTACAGATATAATAGAGTGCGGTCTCCTTGCCTTCTTCGTTATGTTGAGCTAATAATGCTCCAAGGGACTCTTCTAGAGTGGTCATGTATAGTATGAGAGGCTTCCTGTAATTGACGCTGTAAGAATAGGTGGATTCAACATATATCTTTAAATACTATTTAACGCTTCATAGCACTCTGCATCCCATTTGAAGCAAACATCCTTCTTCATCAATTTTGAAAATGGTTGTCACCTACCTAATAGATTCGATATGAATCGTCAAATAAAAGCCATATGCCCTTGTAAAGAACAAAGTTGACAGAGGTTTCTGGGAGGCAGCATTTCTATGATCTCCTTAATTTTGTTGGGGTCGATCTCGATTCCTCAATGACGAATAACATACCCTAGGAATTTATCAGAAGAGACATCGAAGGCACATTTAAGAGGGTTTATCTTCACATCAAACTTTTTGATCTTCTCAAATACGAACTTTAGGTCATTTAAGTGGTCCTTGAGATCCATGCACTTATCGACTAGGTCGTCAACATAACACTCGACCTTTTGGTGTATCAAATTGTCAATACTGCATGTCATTGCCCATTGGTAGATGGCACCATCCTTTTTCAGGCAGTTGGCCTTTACCGTTAAGGACTAGGTCATATACATAACACTCGACCTTTTGGTGCATCAAATTGTCAAAAATGCATGTCATTACCCGTTGGTAAATTGCACAAGCTTTTTTCAGGCCAATGGGCTTTACCGTGTAGCAGAATATGCCAATGCGCATTCTGAATGATGTGTGTTTTACATCTTCAAGCACCATCTTGATTTGATTGTAACCCGGTGATCCATTCATAAATAAGAGCATATCATAGTTGAAAGTGTTATCGGCTAATAGCTCTAATAATGGGATCAAAAAAATTATCTTTTAGACATGCATTGTTGAGGTCCCGAAAATCAATACATACACAAATCTAACCATTTTTTTTCTTCATTGGGACTACTGACAATCTAATTGACATTTGTAAGAGGATGTACCTTACCTTGATTAATTTTTTATTTTTGTTGTTAATAATTTTCTTGATGATAAGTCTTGAGAGGGAGTTGAAGGTAAACTTGAAAATGAAGATCAACCTTTGAATCTAAAGGTTGATTTTGAGAATGCCTTAAGCCCATATCATTTTTCTTTAGTCATGGATGTTCTCAGTAGACATTTGCAATAGGTTATACCCTGATATTTTTTTTTAAGAGGCAAAATATGTTTTTAATATATTATATTAAATATTTTTAATGATAATTGATTATTCTAATCATCAAGAAGATATTTGAACAAGTTGAAAGAATATTTTAAGAATAAATCTCGACCAAAAGGATTGATTTGTGAAATATATTTATCTTAAGAAACCACCCATTTCTGCTCCTACTACTTAAAGCTCTATGAAGGAGTACAAGAACAAAGATTGGTCGTAACAAAGACTTCAATGTAAAAGAACAATTATAATCTGCACTATTAGTCTTTATAAGTCATGAAAAGCATAGTGACAAATATGTTGAACGATTCCTCAATAATTTAGAATCAAAATAATGATTTTATATGTCCTACTGATCTATCAAGAAATCCAACCAATCTCAGAGTAAGTTTTTTCTATAATATATATAAAAAATCATGTTCTTACAAATACTAAAGTCTTCCTTGGATGATTTTTCACCAGGTACTTTATAAGCAATTTGCCTTTAACATATACTATAAATGTTGAGCAATTTGATACAAATAAATTTTTAATTTGGTTTAGATCATATAGGAGCACTAAAATTTTAAAGTTTTTATTAATTTAAATCTTATTTAATAATAGAAGTCCTAACGTTTAAAAATTTCTTAAGTACATAACCCTAGTAATAAAGTCTTTGATAAAGGTATGCAAGCACTAATATGAGGCTGAATATGAAAAGTAAACACCTGGCAAATATATATACTTAATGGGTTCAAATTTTATTCCATATTATGGAGTGAAGGAAGAAAAACTAAAAATTATAGAATTTGTGTTAAAGGGAATATTTATGAAGAAGATGAGTGTGATAATTATGGTATTCTGAATGAGGATCTTGAGCACAGTATCTAAGAGAAGATGAGAATCTTATATGTTTGTTCAACTGTCAATAATATAATCAAGTACCGAATAAAAGCATAAGGGTTCATCCCACGTATCCCTCAATAGAAATAAAATATAGTAGAAAGCATAGGAAGTTTAATCAATTTGTGTTAGCAAGTCAAGCTGTTTAAGTTTATTTCAACAAATATCCTAACAGTCGTAAAGATAAACAAGATTGGCTAGCTGTCATAAAATTAAAAGCATGGGATAGTTGGCCAATAATACATCATAGTAACTATATATCAAGATGATGAAATGTTAAATTATAAGTATGTTGAAATTGATGAGATGTCAACTATATCACATAATGTTCGAATGCAATTAGAGGATGTAAATAGTTCGACAGCTCTTCAAGTGAGAATGAGGAAGAAAGCGAAGATATCTTAGAGAATAATGAAAGTATTTCTGATTCTGAATAGTTCTTATAATTTAAGTGACTAAATTTATTGTAATGTACTTATTATATTATAAAATTAAGTTAGTGAACAAATCTTTGTAAATGTCTCTTATTAAATATTATTTGTATATAAATCATTATATATTATGTAATTATCATACTTGTTTCAACTAAATACTCAACATTATATTTTTTATTTCTACTTATGCAAATCTTCATAATTGTTACAACTTAATTTTTTATATGTTATAACAATTTACTAATTACTTTTTTATTATAAATAATTTCTTGTGATGGTCCTCCTTATAGACCATTCACTTCAAAATCTTCTCATAATAAATATTTGAGTACTGGACCAAGCAGGTCTATACAGGGTGATAAACGTTAGGGATAAAGATCAGTTTCAATAGTGATATCATCACCACCACCTGCGAGTCAGCAGCATTCCCCTACTGAGCAGGATCAGGGATAATCAGATCCAACTATGGTTAGAGTGTCACCCCTTTCTGGGTACTTTCCTCCTACATATACACGTCCTCAATTTTTCTCTCTAGATCAAACACATTCAGGTCCATTTTATCCATATTACTCTCCACGAACATCACAAATAACTCCATCCACCTACCCTTACCCTCCTTACCCCTAACCCTATTATTACCCACCTTCTATACAGCCAGAACAAGGTGGACCATTAACACAAAAAGGGTTTGATGTTGGGGATCCTGCAATAATAGCAGATAAGCATATATTCATCGAGCTTGAGGGATAAGTTCAGTTTATTATGTAAATTTATTATTATTTGATCTATTATTATTATTGACATAAAATTTAACATGCATCTTCAATCCCTTAAGGTAGCCAACCCACATGATTTGGGACATCATACAGAGCAAATATTATTCTTCTTACTTATCATGGAAGAATATCTCAAAGGAAGTTAGGGATATGTGGTTTAGAAAATTTCAGGTATATTTATTTGGCATTACTTAAAATATTTGATTTTATTTATATTAATATTATTTATTATGCCTATATTTTACAGAAAGATTTTAAGTGGTTTCCTGAGCATGGTATGAGAATCAAAACAATTTTTGAGAGGAGAGGAACAACTCATCTTAGGGACATGTTAACGAACATTAGAAAGTCCGGGCAGCATCCAATATGAATTGGCGAGGGAGTATGGGCAGATTTGAGCAGAGTTTGGGCGAGCCATGAGTTCACCATTGAGAGAGCAGAATAAGCAAAATAGAACATATGATCGTGGGATTTAGGAATCTCTCTTCATACTGATGAATCAGTGTCTTATAGTGAATATAGACGATGACTAATAAAAGTTTTCAATTAGTTTAATAAATATATGTATATTATTTTAACTATACTTTCTATTTGCATAAAGAATTTCTTAGGCGAAAGCCGACACCACTGGAACTGCATAAAAAGACTCACCAATATCAAACTGATCATCGGTGGATTGATGAGAAGGAAAAAAAAGCTCATGTGTGTTTTGATATGCAAATATATTTGTTTATTATGTTTTGTTAAATAATAAAAAATAATCAACAAATATATTTCAATAATCCACAATAAGCAGAAATAGTTCTTTAACCAAAGAAGAATGTATATGTTCCACAATAAACATAATATACGAAATCCACAATTAGATGTTCCAAATACACCAAAAAGTTCTTCAAATAAATAACAACCTTAATCATCGTCCGTATCCTTACTTCTCGGTGATTCAGGTGTAGACGCTTGCTCTTTCTTCTTCTAATTTTCATCTCGATATGATTAGAGCTTCACATGCATCTCATTTTGAATCTTTCTTATCTTCTCTATCTCTTTTGTCAGGTGATTAACCCTCTGGCTAACAATTTCTTCAGCTCCACTGACATCATAAAATCTTGACATAGATGCACTGCCCTCATAAACATATCCCTACCAACCTAAGTCGTAAACCCTCCTCCCCTACCTTCCTTCAAGAACATCTGACCACATCTGATACTTAGAATATTGGGTAGATTCTGAAGATGGTTTCTCACTAGTAGACTATTGATTTTCCCGAACTCGTATAAATCATCCTGCGAGAATTAATTAATAAAATAAATTTATATTTATTTTGTAATATTACCCAAAAAAATTATACTCACTTGAGCTTTTCTTTCCTTCTCATCATCTCAATGTTGATTAGCTTAATGTTGATGAGACATAGATGTATAACTAATTGAAAGCTTTTATCACTCATCATCTATGTTTAGTATGAGGCACTTATCCACCAGTATGAAGAGAGATTCCTAAACTTGCACAATCAGATGCTCTATTTTGCACTCTCAATTTGGTGAACTCAGAGCACGCCCAAGCTCTACTCAAATATGCCCATACTCCCTCGCCAATCCATAATGGATGTTGTTCGGACTTTCTAATATCCGTGAACATGTCCATAAGACGAGTCGATCATCTCCTATCAAAATTTATTCTTATTCTCATGCCTTATCAAGCAACCATATCAAAATTTATTCTTATCCTTGTACCTTATCAAGCAACCACCTAAATTTTTTTTTGTAAAATATAGTCATATTAAATAATATTAATACAATCAAATATTTTAAGTAATGCCAAATAAATATACCTAAAATTCTCTAAACCACATATATCTAGCTTCCTTTGGAATCTTCTTCATAGATAAGGAGCATCATGCATTTTTCTTTGTATGATGTTCTGAATCTTGTGGGTAGGTTGCTTTGGGGATTAAAGCTCTAGGTTAAATTTTTTTTCAATAATATATAATAGATCAAATTACAATAACTTTACAAAATAAACTATACTTATGTATCACCTTCAGGTTCAATGTATACACACTTATATGCTGCTGTTGTAGGATCCTCAGCACCAACCTTTGCTTATGTTGATTGTCCATTGTATTTTAGCTTCACAATAGGTAAGTAATAATAGGGGTGGGGGTAAGGAGGGTAAGGGTAGATGAAAGAAGCAGTTTGTGATGTTGGTGGGGGATAATGAGAATAGAATGGAGCTAAATGTGTCTGATTTGGAGAGAAAAATTGAGGACTTGTAGACATATGAGGAGGGAAGTAACTAGGAAAGGGTGGTACTCCAACTACAACTGAATCTGATTTTCCCTGACCCAACTCAATGGGGGACTGCTTTGACTCCCAAGTGGTGGAGATGGTATCACTGGTGGAACTTATCTCTACCCCTGACCTTCATCACCCAATCTAGACCTGCTTGGTCCTGCGCTCAAATGTTTTTTACGAAAAAAAACTTTGAAGTGAAGGATCTACAATGAGGGTCATCACCTAAAGCCATATATAATAAGTGAAGCAATAACAAATCGTTGTAACATAAAAAAAAAATAAGTTGTAAAATTATGAAGATTTATATAAGTAGAAATTAAAAAAAAAAGAATATAGAATATTTAGTTGTAACAAACATAAAAAATTATAGAATGTATAATGATTTACATATAAAAAGAATTTAATAAGAGAAATTTACCAAAATTTGTTTACTAATTTGATTTCTTAAAACTACAATTCAATAAGTACATTATAATAAATTTAGATGCTTAAATAACAAGAACTATTTAGAATCAGATATATTATCATTTCTCCCCAATGTATCTTCACTTTCTTCCTCGTTTTGACTAAAAGAGCTTTTTGAACAATTCAATCATCTAACTGCATTTCCATATTATGTGCTATAGTTGACATCTCATAAATTTCAATAGATCTATAGTTTGACATCTCATAATCTTGTGAGTAGTCACTACGACGTATTTGTTAGTCAATTATCCCCCATGCTTTTATTTTTATGATAGCTTGCCAATCTTATATATCTTTGTGACCACTATGATATTTGCTGAAATAAACTTGAACAACTTGACTTGCTAACATAAATGGATCAAACTTTTAGTATCTTCTATTATGTTTTACTTCTACTAAACCATATATAGAATGAACCCTTATGCCTCTATTCGGCAATGAATCATACTATTGACAGTCGAACAAACATACAAGATTTTCATCTTCTCCTGGGTACTGTAGCTCAAGAACAACATTCAAAATATTTTAATAATCACACTTATCTTATTTATGAGTATTCCCTCTAACACAAACTTCATAATTTTTTATTTTTCTCCTTTCACTTCATGACTTGGAATACAATATGAACCCATTATATATATATATATATATATATATATATATGCTAGGTGTTTACTTTTTACAATGAGTCTCATGACAGTTCTTGTAAACCTTTATCGAAAACCTTATTATCGGGGTTATGTACCTAAAAAAAATTATAAATGTTAGGGCTTCTAATATTAAATAAGATGTAAATCAATAAAATTTTTAAATTTTAAGGTCTCACATATGATCAAAACCAAGCTGGAAATTTATTTGCAACAAGTTGCTCTGTAGTATCTATTAGAGGCAAATTGCTTATAAAATATTTGGTGACAAATCATCCAAGTAAAACTCCATTATTTAAATTTAATATGATTCCTTTTGCATATTATGGAAAAGCTTACTCTAAGATTGGTTGGACTTATTGGCAATTCAGTAGCACATATAAAGTTGCTATTTTGATTTCTAAATTATTGAGAAATCTTTTAACACATTTACCATTAAGCTTTCCATGACTTTTAAAGATTGATGGTGCAAATTGTGATTATTCTTAGTCATCGAGTCCATGTAGATCAATCTTTGTATTTGTACTCCTTATATGTGGTCGAAGTAGTAGGAGCAGAAGTGAATGATTTCTTGAGATAAATATGTTTCACATATCGATTATTCTGGCCGTGCTTTATTCTTAACATATTTTTTAACTTATTTAAATATATGCTAAATGATTAGAATTATCAGTTATTATTAAAACTATTTAAGATAACATATTAAAAAAAATGTTTCACCTCTCAAAATAGTACATCCAACATTATTATACATGTCTACTAACTCTAACTTCATAAGGTAGATGACCGGAAGATGTTTCATAGAATCAAAAAATCTTTGGGGAAAATTTTTTTCTAACTTACATAGGATGATTGTTATGTAATCCTCCCTTCTCTAGAAATCATCTTTGTTTAGTTTAGATTAACATAGGCCTTTAAAGAAAATGCTAAGCCCTGTCAACGAATTTGATATATAATCTAATAACATATATACTATGATCAGAAGGAGAACCTTCAAAATTATGTGACAATCATGACTTTTTAGTCCAAATAATCTTGCAGATTTAAGATCTACATATCAGCATAAATTTGATCAATAGTAATCAGACATTTTTAAATCTTTAAATCACTAAAATATTGATCTTTTAAGCCCTAACGTGAAAGAGTAAAGTGCTTGGGATTCATTATTTTTCCATCACTGGTTCTTACTAACTTAAGATTTCTTTGATGGTAGTACTTTTTAAAATCTATTCTAGCTTTGACATTATCCTTGCTCTCTTGTCTTTAATATCCATAATTGTATTAAAAATATTGTCTAAAAAGTTTTTCTCAATATCCATGACAATCAGATTATGTCTTATCAAATTTATTCTCCAATATGATAATGTCCAACAAATACTTTTTTTAATCCAATTATGTTGAACATCATATATCAAAAGTTTTTACTTTGATACTGTTGGAAAATCAAAAATTGAGCAAATGCTAGAAAATCTCTGTAGTACGTCATCATCACTTAATCTCGGTGGAAGAGGTGACCTCTAAACTCTATTTTAGACAAATACTTGCTTATTTATCCTAAACGGATGATCATCTGTAGAAACATATGATAACAATCAAACCAAATATTTTTTCATCCATATTTTAGTGTAAAAGATATAATATTCTCCATACAGAAAGGGTAAGCTAATTTTCCTACTTTGCTCCAATCAGATAACATACAATTAGCTGGAAAATCGCCAATGGTCCAAAGCAATGCAGTTCTATAGAGAAAATTTTATTTGGTTGAGATGTCACATATGAGGACACCATCTTCCCATAAGAACCTGAGATGATTTCAAAAAATATCAATTTTTCCTTTTGGATTATGTGGTCCAGAGATTATAAGTGTTAAGAGTATGTATGAGGTAGTCATAAATATCTCTGGCGGAAGGTTGTATTATGTTAATATAACTGGCTAACAAGAGTACGATGAAGCTGCCTGACTATATAGAGTAAAACTATCAGCACATAATTCCAATCTTATGTTATGTGGCTCAATAGCAAATGAAGCATTCGTTGAATCAAAATATTTTCACTTATAAATTTTGGTGACCTACTGGGCTTTTTAAGCTCATTATATATGGTTAAATGATTTAAGGTCAAGGCAGGGGAGTATGAGTGTGAGACTAGTCAAGATTCTTGAGGTTGTATTTATTTTTGTTATATATTATGAGTATTGTATATGATTTTTGGGAATGAATATAGATGTAAATATTATTTTTTTTAATTATAGAATATGTTTTATTATTTGGTAGATGATATTAGATAGCTCTGGTTATTATTTATTAAAAGATTAAAAGAATATTTTTTTTCAAATTAGATTATGGAGCATCACATCTTATTCCTTATGAGGTTTATGCCTTTTGAGTTTTAGATGTACATCTTCCTATTGAGGCTTTTGTCTTTCAAGGGTTTTTAGGTACACGTGTTTCTTTTGTGACATTTACCATTAAATTTCTTGAATAATCTTGAATCTTCTAAAACTTTTACCTTTAGAGGTTTTAAAATAATCATCTATCTTATGAGCTTATGCCTTCTAAGTTTTGAAATGTATATACATCTTTTGAGGTTATTAGTCTTATAAGAGTTTTTATATTAGCATATTTTGGGGTGTATACCCTTTGTGATTTTAGATTATCCTATACCTTATGAGGTTTATGCCTTCTGAGATTTTAGATTTATATCCAACTTTTGAAGCTTTTTTGTCTTTCAAAATTTTGCATACACATATTCCTTATGAAGTTTTTATCTTTAAAGTTTTCTTAATAATCTTGAACCTTCTTATGATTTTTTAATGAGTCTATCAACCACTTACTCTCATGGAGACTTTTTAGTGAGGACATTGTCAACTACCAGCTTTACTTTGAAGCTACCTTATAGGCATTCCTTCCTAGGGTTGTGGGTGGAGACTTTGTCTGTCACTTTTCTTCACGGGGTCTTTCTAGTGAGAATCTTATCCACCACTAGCTTCCCTTTGAAGCTACCTCATGGGCATGCCTTCATGGGGTTATGGGTGGAGACCTTGTCAATCACTTACCTTCATGGTGTCTTTTTAGTGAGGATCTTGTCCAGTACTAGCTTCCCTTCAAGTCTACCTCAGGGGCCTTCCTGGGATTTTTCTTATATGCAATATTATTTATGTAAAATTTCATTAATAATTCAAATAAAACTTACTTTAAAGATATATATGTTAATTTTTTTTAAGTGTTCAACTTCCTTGAGAAATTACAATATGATGGCACTCTTATCCAATAAATACCAATAATGTTTTTGCCACGACTCTTTTGATCTCGTTTATTTTGAGGCTCATGATTTACAAGTTGCTCTTGCAAAGAATGGCCTAAATATCCTTAGTGAATTAAGCGTTCAATCTCAACTTTCAGTTGAAAGCATTTTTCACTATAGTGTCATTTTCAATGGTAAAAATTATAGCATTGAGACTGTTCGTCACTGTTTGAATTTCTTAGGGAATTCAGACACTTACGATGTTTAGAATTTTTGAATGAATTAGATGAGAAACATTTTTTTAACTTTTGTTGTCTTGTTTGTTTTATAAGATGATCAAATTCTTATGAATTTTTATGTTTGGAGGATTATTCAAATTTCTTTTGATGAGCATTGATGTCTTCATCTGTAGTTATTTGAGCTTCTACTTCATGAATCAGATTATAGTATGAGCAAACATTCTCTCATATCAATGAGTAGAATAGTCCAAGTTGAAGACCTAGAAAAACCCTTCTTAATAATTTTGGATATACTCTTGAAGTTTTATGTGCCTTAGATGAAAATACTTTGAACTACTCTATTAGTATTTCTCTCTCATTTTGACAATTCCTAGAAAGATGAGAGGAGTCTTGATAACTCTTTTATTGGCATTGAATTATTCAACTAAAAGTTTAACAAGGTGGGTAAAATTGTAGATAGTATTTCTAAAAAAGGAATAGAACCAAATTCGAGCTTGAACCTTGAGAGTATTAATGAAAACATGACAAAGAAGTGCATCAAAAGCTTATTGGATATGCATGATGATCCAATAATGATCAAGGTGTTCGTAGGTATCAAAGGATCTATTATATGGATCGATAGTGGTCAGTTTGAATCCCACCGGAATAGGTTGTTAGAGAATTTCATTTGTTATGGGTGATGACTCTTGAAAGCTACGTGAATGAGTAAATTGATTCCATTCTTTCAAAAGAAATTCTTCTTGAATAACACTTTGTGGTATATCTCTTATATTGTCCCGAGGGCCACCAATAGAATAATGTTAATTTAGGTCCTTCACAACTAGTGTAGGATTATAGGTTGGCAAAATAATATGGGGAGGAAAGATTGAACTAGTTGTGTTAGAAAGAACTTGATAAGATTGTGAGGAAGGAGGTGCTCCTTGATTTGCGTTGTCCCTAAATGGTTGCTAATATTGTGGAGGGAGAACTCTATTATATTATGATGGTGCCTTTAATTTTCCATCCTCCTCTAATAATTGAAGGATTTGACTTTGAAGTTCATCCGCCTTACGCATACAAACCTCAACTGTGAGGCAAAGGGGGACTAGATCACCCACATTTTTTTATTCTTGATTGAGAAATTAACTATTAGCCATTGAAAAATTGTGTTGATAATTTTCCCACAAATGATACCAAATAGTTGTGCTAGAAAATTTGAATCAGTGGAGTGTATGCTCTACGTCTTAGCGTTATACAAAGATTCAATACATACAAATAAAAGTAGTAAGACCAAAGATTTTTTTTATGTGAAAAATCCAAAAAAGAAAAAAAACCAATGGGGCCTAGCCTAATTGTAAAATTCATTCGAGCATATGAAGAATGTAACTCAAATGATGACACAAGCATGAGAAATAAAAGAAATATGGAGATCAAGAGGAGCAATCTGATTGAGGAATGGGGGAGGCGGCTAAGGAGAAAATCTAGTAGAGCGAGTGACTTTTTTTTAGTTAAAGTCAATTTTTTCGAAGGAAGAAATTAAAGCTTTGGTGGCTCCTTTTGTTTTTTCGTTGGTTGGTAAGTTCGTAACCAAGCGTCCTAAATTAGATCTCATTTGTCATCTTTTAAACTGAAATTATCTGGCAATTTTTTGTTACCTTGCTGGATCCTTGCCATGTGCTCATCAACCTTTTGTAATGATTTGGACTATAGTAGGGTATTCAACCAGAGATTTTAGTACGTGTACAATTATTTTATGGAACATATAAAATGATCTCCTATGTTTTATATCAGCGAGTATGATTACCTCATTATGTTTGTTTGGGTCTCTTTCCCTAACTTAAGGCCTCATTTATTTTCTTCTAGAATCCTTCACAGGTTAGTACCTTTATTTGGCAGACCCCTTCAAACGGATAATGTTACTGCTCAGGGCATCACGATCTTGGTTTCTAGTGAATATTGAGTCAACACATTCACTATTTCAATATGGCAGGTGAATGTAGGATGCTTCCACCTGTTCTGCTATTTCAATATGGTTAGGCAGGTAGTTGATTTTACTTTACCCTTTTGCTCTTTGTTTCATTATTTTGATGTGGTCAGGTGAACATTGAGCTATCCACATTCACTATTTTGATATGGTCAGGTGGATGAGAAACCCTTTACCTCTCTTTCTCATCTACTCTGCCCTTGCAAAAGAATGAGGTAGATAGATGAGCTCACTACTACCTTTCTTTGATAATCCTCCATCTGACCCTTATATTACTTCGCTTATCAGATTTGGTCAACGCCAACATGCACGATTCACTAATTGTTTATCACCCCTATTGGGAGTCCATTTGTTGACCTTGATTTTCACCTAAACCTAGGTCAGGAAGGTTGACTTTGTCAAATTGACCAAGCTAGACCCCTAAACCACGTTCATTGGGTTCAGTGGGTCAAACTAGGTCTACTGAGCTCAGACCCAAGTCTACCGAGTCCAGAACCAGATCTTAGGTCAACCTGGTTGACCAAGTCAACCTAGGTTGACCCAACTAGCCCAAATTGCCCTTATTTGAATTCCAATCAATTTCAAACCCTTCTTTTCTGAACTCCTCACCCATTTGGGTCTAATTGACCAAGTTGACCAGGTCAACTCATGGCTTGGTCAACCTAAGCCTTGTTTTGTCAAATTTAACCAATTTAGGTCAAATTATCCCCATTTATTGCATTTAAAACATTTCCAAACAAACCCTTCGCCCAAACCATGGTTAAGAATGTTCCTTTCCCTCCTAATTAACCCTAGGGTTGACCTTGGTCGTCCATCATGGCCCTAAGGTTATAAATAGGGGTATTAGGTCACCTTTAGGAGGATCTTGCTTTTACTCTCACCCTGGTCTCTTCCAACCCAAGAGCTTGCTTGTGTGAGCTCCCCAAACCTTTCTTCACCTTTCCCAAGCCAAATCCATCATTGAGACCCCACCGGAGGCGAACTTCCGACAATCCGAGCCTCTAAACTTCCAATGAAAATTGTCATAGATCCTTCACGTTTTGAAATGTGATTCCTTCTATAAATAGGAGTGTGGACAATCTACAAGTGCAACAAGCACAAGATATCCCAAATCCATCTTTTGGATTAAGTAAAATCCTCAACCCAAGCTTAGGACACTTAGATCTAAATAGCTTTTTGTATATCAAATTTCAGACTACGAAAACAGTCCTCTTTGAATGCTCTTCACTTTGTACTAGCTATGCATAAAATTTCATTCAATTTGGTTCAACCAATCATGAGAACAAGGCGAAATATCATCCTAGGGTTCGGGTTTACCCGTTCCGTCTGCTGGAGGAAGATTAAGGCTGTTGATCTTTTGATCGACAATCAGGATCTCATCGCTCCGCGGTTAAGATGGATCGCGGATCTAAATCCCGCGGTTCCGCTCTCCATTCGGCAAGATCTAGACCATCTGTTTCAAACTATGGATGATCGGACGGCTCCACGGCCGCATCCGACATGGTGTAGTGGCGTCGTTGATTTCAACACCGCGACAATCATTGCCAACGATTGTGTGGCAGCGCAATCAATGGCAATTATTGACCCGTAGTTAGGGGAGCCAATCCTAGCCTGCCACGCAGCCCACCGTCGCCATTTTAATTAAAAATTCTTTTAAAATTAATTTTAATTCTTTTTAAAATAAAATTTCTTCAAAAATTAATTTAAAAATATTTTTAAATCCAAAAAATATATATAATATACCAAATTTTTTAGAATTTAATTCCCTTTAATTTAAAATTAAATTTATTTTAAAATATGTTATATTTTTAAATTATTATTTTAAATTATTTTTAAATATGAGAAAACTTTAATATTTAATTTAATCTAATTTAATAATTTTTTTAAATATTAATTATTTTTAAATTATTTTAAATACCTTTTAATTGTCTTAAACTTTGAAAGGACGATTAGCTGTACGAAGACATTTCGTACACATATTCAAATAGGGTCGTTTCAGATCGTTTAAGTAAAATCGTCCAGGACGATCCACGATCGTACAGGACGATCCATTGCGTACAGAATTGAAAACTTGCAGTTTTTGGGCGGTTTTTCTTGTCTTTTGTATAAATAGCCCAAATTAGACTGCCACCCAATCTTTTTGTCATTTGATCTTCGTGCCTCTTGAGAGAATAGCCAAGGAGAGAAGTGAAGAGAGCATTCAAGGGAGGATTCCTACCATAGAAGCAAGAAGGCTTCACTTGGATTTCAAAGGTAAGAGTCTCTACTTGTGAATTGGGATTACTTCAATCTTTTCTTTCTTCCTTCTAGATTCTTGTGAGAAGATCTGTCAAGGAGATCCGGTTCTCTGCCGACACTTGGAGAGTCTGAAAGGACGAAGGGTTCTCTGCCGACACTTGGAGAGTGTGAAAGGACGAAGGGTTCTCTGCCGACACTTGGAGAGTGTGAAAGGACAAAGGGTTCTCTGCCGACACTTGGAGAGTGTGAAAGGACGAAGGGTTCTCTGCCCACACTAGGAGAGTGTGAAAGGACGAAGGGTTCTCTACCTACACTAGGAGAGTGTGAAAGGACGAAGGGTTCTCTGCCCACACTAGGAGAGTGTGAAAGGACGGACGGTTCTCTGCCAACACTGGGTATTGTGTAAAAGGATGGACGGTTCTCTGCCGCACCGGGAAGTGGTGAAAAGAGTGTGTTGTAAAGGCTTCTCCGCCTTGCTGTGGGTGCAAAAGGAGAGTCACTATTGGTATTAGTGCAATACTCAGAGGGTGCCTCTGAGGAGTGGATGTAGGTCTGGTTATAGACCGAACCACTATAAATCTGGTGTCATTTATTTTACTGTTTTTACATTTCCGCACTTTCTATTTCAGTTTTAAAAAAACTCTGTGGTTAAAAAATCTTTTTCTACAAAATTAAAAAGGGATCTTAAATTTTAATTTTTAAACTACCAATTCACCCCCCATCTTGGTAGCCTTGGGACACTCACTTAGGCTTAACAACCTAATTACTAGACTCAACATAGAAGACTTAGAAGAGAAGAAAGTAGTGCAATTATTAAAGATACATGTAGTACAATTATTAAAGTAAAAAGTTGATTCTCCATTATAACTGGTTGGTGACTAATGATCTTCCTTTGTAATGGAGAATATAACACGTCATAAAGGAGGCATTATTGATCCCATGATGCTGCCTTTAGTGCAGCCTTTATTAAAGGTCGTCTGTTTCTTCTGATAATAGAGCTTTGCCAGGACGATGACTTGGTCCTGTATTTTCGGGCTTGAGCGACTAAGGGTCCCATTTGTTTGGGATCGTATCATTAGAACGTTGCGATGTCATGTCTTCATCATCTAGAAATAACTGTGTCATCTACTCCCAATAAGCCTTTTAAAGTCGTGCTTTGATTTGTTTGAGAGATTCATGTGGGTATCGTTGTTTAAACATTTTTTACCGATTTTTTAAGGAAAATTCTACAGCAAGAGGATGCCTTTGATTTTTGATGAGGTTATTTTGAATAACCTTATCAATCTGCTTCTTTTTATCATCAATAATAATAGCAAGCCACCATTTGACGGAAAAATTGCGCATGAGACTTTTCAGATTTAATGAGTCTCGATTAATTTCTATGTTCCATGACCAGATCCATGGAATTTGAGCTTGGGAAAAAAAGAAAAATTCTTCCATGCCATCGATAAAATCTTCAACTTTAATTATTTGAAGATGGGGAGATGAATCCACCCAAGTTGTATAACTCGTTTGTAGTTCTGGTGGTAAAATAGAAAGGACAGCTCTTTTATATTCCCACCATTTATAAAACCAGGAGGGAATTGGATTGTCTAAGATGTTAGGATTAAGAATGAACATCCAAGAATGAGTATGTGTAGGATTTAAAACATAAAATGCTTTGTTCATAGCTTGAACATAAGTTCAATAATTAAAGGAACATGTTTTGAAGTTCCCATCAGGTAGTGGAATATCAAATTTTTCAATTTGAAATGAGGTGATTCCCCAATTTTTAGGATGAATTAGGCTAAGAATGTTTTCTCTGCTATAGGTTACATTACGCTTTTCGTCATAGTGATGTTTCACTTCAATGCATTGCAGATAGAGGAGAATAGCTTCATAAGTTTCTCTGTCATAATTGAAATCTTAAAAAAATGGATTAGTGTTTCAATATTTATTAAAAATAAGCCAAGGGAAGGTTATATCATTATCTTCAATGTTTAGATGTAAAATATGCTCAACACTTAGTTTGAGCATATGTTCAAACATTTCTGATGTGTGTTGGGCCACTGGTTGGACCGTTTCCGGATTCATTTTTTTTTGGAGTTTTTTCTGGATTAAAGTTTTCTGTTGACCCATATAGATATGTCTTTAGTGGTATCATTTTAAAAGTAAATTCTCCTCTGCCACTGCAAGAGTGTCCGCACCCTCGTCCTCGTGGGGCTCCACGAGAAGTGGGCCATCCTCGTCCAGGATTGGGGACGGTTGGTTCAGTGCGCCCTTTTAGGGTGCGCCCTCCCTCGTCCATTTTGAGTTGTTGTTCATTCATGAGTTAAAAAGTCAGGTAATGAATTGTCTTTACCTTTAATAAATTCAATGGAGAAATCAAATATTGCTAGTTGGACTTGCCATGTAGCAAATATTTGTTTAGATACTAAATTTTTAACATCCTTTTGTAAAATAAATTTAGCTGAGGAACAATCGATTCGTAGAATGAATGTAGTATTGAGTAAATCATCTTGAAATTTATTAATAGATTTAACAATAGCTAACATTTCCTTTTTTATAGTAGAATATTTACTTTGAGGATGATTCCATAATCCGGAAGTGAATCAAACCAATTCTTCTTTGTTAGTGGAGGGAATGTTTTGTTTTAAAATACCTTCATACTCGATGTCTGAGGCATCAGTTTCAACAATTTTTAAATAAGCAGGATTTGCTAAATTTAGACAAGGTAAATTCTTAACATGCTTTTAATAATTTGTACAGCTTTTGTACATTCATCATCCCAAGGAGGAAAGTTTTTTCAAAGTCTTTTAAATAGTGGTGCTACAATTTTAGCTAAATTATGATAAAATTTGGATACATAATTTAGGACGTTTAGAAAATGCTGGAGCTATTTTTTATCTAATATTTTATCAGAGAATTTGTCTGCAAATTCTATACTTCTTTCGATGTATTATGGTATCATTCTTAATATTATGTCCTAAAAATTGAATTTCGATTTGAAATAGTTTGATTTTTGGTTCAGATATTACAAGGGCATTTTGTCTTACTAGCCAGATAAAAGTTTTTAAATGTTTAAAATGTTCGTCGATTGAATTAGAGAAGATTAATACATCGTCCATAAACTAAGATGTATTTAGTATACGAATTAAAAATTTCATTCATAATTTTTTGAAATTCGAACGGAGCATTTTTTAGTCCGAATGGCATGACGTTCCATTCGTATTGGCCGAATGATACGGTAAAAGCAATTTTATAGCGATCTTCTTCTTTTATCTGGATTTGTCAATATCCAGATTTTAAACCAAATTTTGAGAATAAGCTTGCTTGAGCTAATCTGTTAAGAAGGTCACGTTTGTTAGCAATAGGATATCTTATCCATTGTAATACTTTATTTAAAGGTTTATAATTAATTACGAGATGTGGTTTACCTTGTTCCATTTCTGCTGCATTCATGACATAAAATGTAGTAAAACTCCAAGGAGAACTTGATTTTCTAATAAATTGTTTTTGGAGAAGGTCTTCAATTTCCTTTTAACAAAGTTCTAGATAGTCTCTATTCATTTAAGAAGGTCTAGATTTTGTAGCAATTTGCCTTTCATCAAATCCTTCAATGTAAGGAAGACTAACACAATGAATTTTTTATTTCCAGAAGCTAATAGGATTATCACCGCAGATATTAGCTTTAATATGTTTCTCGGTTTCAGTAATTTTTTGCTTGATATCAGATTTTTGTAGCTGGTTAGTTAACTCAGCTGATTGAATTTCTTTAGTTAAAAAAATTTATGTGTAATTGTTTTCTTTTAAATTTATTCATTTTATTTAGGATGATTTCTTTGGGATATGTAATAAATTTTAATTTTAGAGGAGGATCGCAACAATGAGATATGATGCCTTCTATATTAGTAGTTATTGGCATAATGCTAAATAGGAATGGGGTTCCTAATATAATATGTTGAGATAGATTTTTTACTAATAAAAATGGTGTTTTAATACAGTTGTCTTGTTGACATACTACTACTTGGGATAGTTTATATTTGATTTGCATACTATCTCCACTAGCTAAAGTTAATTTTTGAGTAGTTTTTTCAAAATATTTGGATGGAATTAATACTTCTTGGACACAACTCATATCAGCACTGATGTCAACTAAGGCAGTGAGATTTGGGAGCACTAATGATCTTTGAATGACTAATGTTATAGAGATAAACCATTTATGTATGATGGCTTTTTAGAGAGAATTAATAAATATATTAGTCTCATTCCTCTCATCTTATTGAGGTTCAATAAGTTCTTCGGGATCCGGTTGATCTAGAAGCTGTTCTAATTCGAGATTAGTTATTCTAGTATATAGTTTATCTTGTTCTAATTTTATTAATTGAACTTCCTTTTTCAAATTTTTAAGTTCTATCCTTAAATCAAACAGAGTAGTTGGAGATAGATTCGTTTCTTGTTCTTTTATTTTGAATCGATCTAAAACTTCCTTCATAGAGTTATTAATTTTTTTTTGAAATTTTGGAAGAAGGTTGTCTTCTGAAGTACCTAATAATTTTATAATTTGATCTTTAGTTTTTTGATCTTGGATTGTACTTAACATTTGGATAAGTTGATTTTTTTGTCCATCTGTAAGAACAAATAATCTTAATTTTTCAACTATATCTTTGTAGTAATCACTACTAGAATAGTTGTTACAACATGATGAAGAATCTGAATCAGATTCGTCTATCTCGTTTCTGTTTCAGAATTAGATTCTGATTCATCTAAGTTAAGAATAATTTTCATCAATAATTCTTTTGTATCTGTATCTAAGTTTAATTCGCTTATTTTCTTTCTCATAGGACATTTATTAGAATAATGTCCTATTTTGCCACATTTGAAACATTTAATTGATTTGTCGGATGGTTTACTTCGAGGTTACTCAATGTGCTTATTTTTTAATGATAATTTTTTCAAAAAAAATTTGGTCTAGAAAAAATTCTTTCTCGTTGATTATGTCATTTTTTAGCTAGATTTCTTTCCCTTTTTGTTAAAGGTCCTGAACATGCAAATTATTCGCAGAAAGCTCCTAATTGCTTCCTGTCCAATATTCTTTCACGTTTTAATTGTTGAGTCATTCTAATATCATTGCATAAAGTAATTTTGACTTTAATACATTCACTTATTATATGTCTATACGTATAATTTTCAAATATTAATTGGCCGTTGGCATTTCTTAATTTATCTTTGACCTTTGTAGCAAAAATTGCTCGAAGTCCTTCAAGGAACCTTTCTTTCCAATAGTTCGAACTAGCGTCCGAAAGATTCATGACTCTAGTCATAAAGACATCTTTATACCATCTAAAATTTTATAAATAATGGCATTTTAGTTTTTGTAGAAGAAAACGTATTTGTTCTCGATTATCGATTATATAGCCTAGAAAATGTTCTAGGATATTATGGATGAGTGTATATATTGCTTTGCCATTAGATGTTTCTAGATCTAACAGGTTTTTATCACTTTGCAGATTATTTTTCTCTGCTTGGCTAAGATAATTATCCCACCATCCTTTAAGGATTCCGGTGAAACCAATAACAATAATTTGGACAACTTCCCATGGTTTATTACCCTTGCTTTGAGCTACTGTTGCATATATTAACATACGATGGACAATTTTATGGATTTGATAATCGGAGATCTTTGAAGTTATAAAAAAAATTAAGTCACAAAAAATAACCATATTAAATGAAGAAGTGTCTTCTTCGGATTCTATAGAAGAGCAGACAGAAGTCTCCTCGAGCAATTATGACATAATGCAATTAGAAGAACAATTCAAATCTTCAAATTTGAATCTTAATCCAAATATAGCATTAACACTAAATAAGAAAAAATATTCTAAAAAATCTTTAAGAAAAAATTATTATCAAAGACCAACTCCCTCTGATCTTTTATATGAAGAAGATCTAAATTAACAAATTTCCTATGATCCACGACAGTTATATGAATGGAATTTTGATGGTCTATCTGATTATCAAATCCATAAAACTGTCCATCGTATGTTAATATATGCAACAGTAGCCCAAACCAAGGGTAATAAACCATGTGAAGTAGTCCAAATTATTGTTAATGGTTTCACCGGAATCCTTAAAGGATTGTGGGATAATTATATTAGCCAAGCAGAGAAAAATGATCTGCAAAACGATAAAATCCTGTTAGATCCAGAAAACTCTAATGACGACGCATAATATACACTCATCCATAATATCCTAGAACATTTTCTAGGCTATATAACCGATAATCGAGAACAAATGCGTTCTCTTCTACAAAAACTAAAATATCATTCTTTATCACATTTTAGATGCTATAAAGATGTTTTTATAACCAGAGTCATGAATCTTTCGGACGCTAGTTCAAACTATTGGAAAGAAAAGTTCCTTGAAGGACTTCCAACAACTTTTGCTACAAAGGTCAATGATAAATTAAGAAATTCCAACAGGCAATTAATCTTTGAAAATTATACGTACGGACGTATAATAAGTGAATGTATTAAAGTCAGAATTACTTTATGCAATGATATTAGAATGACTCAACAATTAAAACGTGAAAGAATATCGAACATGAAGCAATTAGGAGATTTCTGAGAACAATTTGCATGTCCAGGACCTTTAACAAAAAGGGAAAGAAATCTAGCTAAAAAACGGCATAATTAATGAGAAAGAAGTTTTTCTAGAGCAAAAAAAAATTCCGAAAAAATCATCATTCAAAAATAAGCACATTGATAAACCTCGATGTAAACCATCCGACAAATCAATTAAATGCTTCAAATGTGGCAAAATAAGATATTATTCTAATAAATGTCCTATGAAGAAGAAAATAAGCGAATCAAATTTAGATACAAATACAAAACATTATTGATAAAAATTCTTCTTAGCTCAGAAGAATCATAATCTAATTCTGAAACAGAAAATGAGATAGACGAATCTGATTCAGATTCTTTATCATGTTGTAACAACTGTTCTAGTAGTGATTACTACAAAGCTATAGTTAAAAAATCAGGATTATTTAGTCTTACAGATGAACAGAAAAATCAACTTATCCAAATGTTCAGTATAATTCAAGATCAAATTATAAAATTATTAGGTACTTCAGAAGACACGCTTCTTCCAAAATTTCAAAAATTTCCTAATTACTCTATGAAGGAAGTTTTAAATCGATTCAAAATAAAAGAGCAAGAAATGAATCCATCTCCAACTACTCTATCTATTGAAATTAAAAATTTGAAAAAGGAAGTTCAATTAATAAAATTAGAACAAGATAAACTATCTATTAGAATAACTAATCTCAAATTAGAAAAATTTCTAAATCAACCGGATCACGAAGAACTTATTGAACGTTAACAAGATGAGAGGAACGAGACTAATACACTTATTAATTCTCTCCAAAATGCCAACATACATAAATGGTCTATCTCTATAACATTAGTCATCCAAAGATCATTAGTGCCCCCAAATCTCACTGCCTTAGTTGACAGAGATGCAGCAAATCTCACTGCCTTAGTTGACAGCGATGCAGATATGAATTGTGTCCAAGAAGGATTAATTTCATCCAAATATTTTGAAAAAACTACTCAAAACTAACTTCAGCTAGTGGAGACAATATGCAAATCAAATATAAACTATCCCAAGTAGTAATATGTCAACAAAACTACTGTATTAAAACACCATTTTTATTAGTAAAAAATCTATCTCAACATATTATATTAGTAACCCCATTCCTATTTAGCATTATGCCAATAACTACTAATATATAAGGCATCATATCTCATTGTTGCGATCCTCATCTAAAATTTAAATTTATTACATACCCCAAAGAAATCATCCTAAATGAAATGAATAAATTTAAAGGAAAATAATTACACATAAATGTTTTAACTAAAGAAATTCAATCAGGTGAGTTAACTAACCAGCTACTAAAATCCGATATCAAGCAAAAAAATTACTTAAATCGAGAAACATATTAAAGCTAATATCTACGGTGATAATCCTATTAGCTTCTTGAAACGAAAAACTCATTGTGTTAGTCTTCCTTACATTGAAGGATTTGATGAAAGACATTCCTACAAAATCTAGACCTTCTCAAATGAATAGAGACTATCTAGAACTTTGCCAAAAGGAAATCCAAGACCTTCTCCAAAAACAACTTATTAGAAAATCAAGCTCCTTGGAGTTGTACTGCATTTTATGTCATGAATGCAGCAGAAAAGGAACGAGGTAAACCACATCTCATAATTAATTATAAACCTTTAAATAAAGTATTATAATGAATAAGTTATCCTATTCCCAACAAACGAGACCTTTTTAACAGATTAGCTCAAGCAAGCTTATTCTCAAAATTTGATTTAAAATCTAGATATTGGCAAATCCGAATAGAAGAAGAAGATCGCTATAAAACTGCTTTTACCATACCATTCGGCCAAACGAATGGAACGTCATGCCATTCGGACTAAAAATTGCTCTGTCCGAACTTCAAAAAATTATGAATGAAATTTTTAATTCGTATAATAAATACATCATAGTTTATATTGACGATGTATTAATCTTCTCTAATTCAATCGACGAACATTTTAAACATTTAAAAATTTTTATCTAGCTAGCAAGACAAAATGGCCTGGTAATATCTGAACCAAAAATCAAACTATTTCAAACCGAAATTAGATTTTTAGGACATAATATTAAGAATGATACCATAATAACTATCCAAATAAGTATAGAATTTGCAGACAAATTTCCTGATAAAATATTAGATAAAAAATAGCTCTAATGTATTCTTGGCGCCCTAAATTATTTATCATAATTTTATCATAATTTAGCTAAAGATGCAGCACCACTATTTAAAAGACTTAGAAAAAACACTCCTCCTTGGAATGATGAATGTACAAAAGTTGTACAAATTATTAAAAATCATGTTAAGAATTTACCTTGTCTAAATATAACAAATTTTGCTTATTTAAAAATTGTTGAAACTGCTGCCTCAGACATCGGGTATGGAGATATCTTAAAACAAAACAATCACTCTGCCAACAAAGAAGAATTGGTTCAATTCACTTTCGGATTATGGAATCCTCCTCAAAGTAAATATTCTACTATAAAAAAAAAAAGAAATGTTAGCTATTATTAAATCTATTAATAAATTTCAAGATGATTTACTCAATACTACCTTCATTCTATGAATCAATTGTTCCTCCGCTAAATTTATTTTACAAAAGGATGTTAAAAATTTAGCATCTAAACAAATATTTGCTACATGGCAAGCTCAACTAGAAATATTTGATTTCTCCATTGAATTTATTAAAGTTAAAGATAATTCATTACTTGACTTTTTAACTCGTGAATATCTTACAGGAACAACAACTCAAAATGGACAATGAGGGATGGCGAACCCCAAAAGGGCGCACTGCACCAACCGTCCAATCCGGGATGAGGATGGCCCACTCCTCGTAGAGCCGCACGAGGACGAGGGCGTAGACACTCTAGTCGTGGCAGAGGAGAGTTTACTCCTAAAATGATACCACTAAAGACATATCTATATGGGTCAACAGAACCCTCTAATCCAGAAAAAACTCCGGAAAAAATCAATCCGGAAATAATCCAAACAGTGGCCCAACAAACATCAGAAATGTTTGAACCTATGCTCAAACTAAGTGTTGAGCATATTTTACATCTAAACCTTGAAGATAATGATATAACCTCCCCTTGGCTTATTTTTAAGAAATATTTAAACACTAATCTATTTCTTCAAGAAACTTATGAAGTTATTCTCCTCTATCTGCAATGCATTGAAGTGAAACATCACTACGACAAAAAGCATAATGTAACCTATAGCAGAGCAAACATTCTTAGCCTAATTCGTCCTAAAGATTGGGGAATCATCCCATTTCAAATCCAAAAATTTGATATTCTACTACCTGATGAGAACTTCAAAACATGTTCATTTAATTATTAAACTTATGTTCAAGCTATGAACAAAGCCTTTTATATTTTAAATCCCACTCATTCTCATTTCTGGATGTTCATCCTTAATCCTGACATCTTAGACAATCTGATTCCCTCCTGATTTTATAAATGGTGGGAATATAAAGGAGCTGTCCTTTCTATTTTACCACCAGAACTACAAAGACGTTATAAAACTTGGGTGGATTCATCTCCCCATCTTCAAATAATTAAAGTAGAAGATTTTATCGATGGCATGGGAGAATTTTTCTTTTTTTCCCAAGCTCAAATTCCATGGACCTAGTCATGGAACATAGAAATTAATCGAGACTCATTGAATCTGAAAAGTCTCATGCACAATTTTTTCGTCAAATGGTCGCCTGCCATTATTATTGATGATAAAAAGAAGCAGATTGATAAGGTTATTCAAAATAATCTCATCAAAAATCAAAGGCAACCTCTTGCTGTAGAATTTTCCTGAAAAGATATGCATAAAATATTTAAACAACGATACCCACATGAATCTCCTGAACAAATCAAAGCACGACTTCAAAAGGCTTATTGGAAGCAGATGACCCAATTATTTCCAGATGACGAAGACATGATGTCGCAACGTTCTGATGATACGACCCCAAACACATGAGACCCTTAGTCGCTCAAGCCCGAGGATACAGGACCAAGTCATCGTCCTGGCAAAGCTCCATTATCAGAAGAAACATACGACTTTTAATAAAGGCAGCACTAAAGGCAGCATCATGGGATCAATAATTCCATCTTTATGACGTGTTATATTCTCAATTACAAAGGAAGGCCATTAGTCACCAACAAGTTATAATGAAGAACTAACTTTTTACTTTAATAGTTATACTACATATATCTTTAATAATTGTACTGCTTTCTTCTTAGCGCCCAGCATCATGGGATCAATAAAATATTAGATAAAAAATAGCTCCAGCATTTCTTGGCGCCCTAAATTAAATATTATATTAAGTATTTTTGAATTAAAATTTTATTTTGAAATTATTTTCAATATATAATTTAAAAAAATCTTAAAATACATATATATTAAAATTTGGGAGTTTCCTTTGAAATTTCAAACATGGGCTATTGCATATGAATAGAATTCATGGGGAAGAATTAGTGGATAATTGTATACCAATTATTTACTAATCAAGTAGCTAATTAAATTAATTATTATTGCTTAATTCTTTTGTAGTTTTAGGATACACGAGTACTTAACTTAAGCTCTCATAGTTCTAAGGACATATTTATGATGATGTGTTGCATCTTCCCTTTATGTTACCCCATGGCTAGTCTTGACATTTAATTTAACCATATTTAACCTAGCAACATCCTAAGGACAATAATTAAGGATCAATCTAGAAAATTTAGAGAAATTCTAAGGACTATGATACATATCGAAGTGACATAAAACTTGAATAATTTAACTTAGTGACACTTCAAACCCCCTAGAATTTTTTTGGTACCCTTTAAGCTGTTTAATTAACAAACCCTGATTTAATATTTAATTAAACCCCGATAATTTGAAAAATTCAAATAAATTTAAATTAAATCTAAAAATTACTAATAATACATCAAACTCTTCAGAATTTAACCCCTAATACAGAAAAATTAGAAGCCCTTTAGTTAGACCTTAATTTAAACATTAATTTAATTTGGATTAAAATTCATCCCTTTGATTAAACTAAATAATTAAAAATTATTAAAATTCCAAAATTTTCCCAAACACCTTGGAACTCTTCCTTGGGTCATTCCTGACGTTTAAATGGGATTTTAAGAGGTTTGAGACTAATTTGGATATAATTCCCTAAAATATCCCTAATTAAGTAATTTTAATAATTCGTTAAATATCCTAAATTTTAAAAATCATAACTAATTCAAAAAAAAAATCCAAATTGAAGAAACTAAAAGACATTCACTCCAATTAAAATCTAGTATTTATTAAAAATATGATATTTTTAAAAATCAACCCAAATTAAAATGTCAACTCCTTAGTCAACCGTAGTTCGATAATTAAGTTTGAAACTTCTAAAAATCATAACTTTGCATAGAAAACTTCAAATCCAGCAAACTCAAAGTCTAATTACTCCTTTTAAGGTATAATATTTAATAAAAATACTAGGATTCTAGAACAAACATGTTTTTAAAAGTTACTTTTAGTCCCCATTGACCTAGCGAATAGGATGATGACGACCTTCTAAAATCTGTTAACTCAACTTAAATTTTTGAAAACAATACCCTAAGCATTAAAATTAATGTACAAACTAAATTAATTAAAATTGACGTCAAGATATTAATATTTAAATTTTAATTAAAACTCCTCTCTAACCTCCAACAAATTGCATCAAAATAACATAAACTAACTAACCGATATAGGACATACCCAATACCACATAGCCTACTACACACACATATAATTATCTGCTGGGGCACTACTTCTAGCTTTAGGCTAGGCCAATTTTTCTTTATGTTTCTATGATGTGACAAATTGCATGTGGCACGTATGTTGGTTGCTTTGATTTGCTCTGATAAATGTTGTGATGAGCTTTATATTATATTATATTTTATCATGAGATGTTCCATAGATTACCACTAGGTTAGGAGCGATCATGCTACTGACGATGTTTTCTGCAATTGGCCATGCTCATGCAGCACTAAAAGAGGGCTAAATAAATAAATCATAAATATAGAACCGCTACAGGTGCTTCAGCCACTTAGCACCGAAATAAATAAGAACATGGCCAACTGTGGGTGGCATGAGTACTTTTTATTTCCATATATAACTACTTTTGATGTTTTACTTTAATTACTTAAGATAACTTTACAGGAGAGTCTATTTTTTTTTCTTTTTCATGATGTAATGTATTTGATGTATTGAGTTGTAAAAGTTTATAAAAATAAGATATTTCAAATATAAGGGATCCAAAGAGAAAAGAAAACCCCTTGAGAGGAATTTCTTTTTATTTGGATATCCTTCTAGAGGACGAATCATAAAAAGACTGAAAGGAGACGATTCATAGAAGAACCAAAAGATGAAAATGAAGACGAAATGCATTTTTTTAAGACTTGCATCATTTAGTAGGATTAGAATCCAAGTTTTTGTCGATGAAACCTGGCCACAATTACTTTTTTGCAAACTCTAGGTTATACTTTATATGACACTTGTGATAAGTGGCTGAATGCATTAGCTAGGATACGGGTGATAGTGTTGTGTGTAGAACACTAAACCCACTTTAGATTTAGGGTTCAAGATTATTACTGTCGGTGTTCTATAGTATGGTGAGTAAGTCCTCTATCCTTTAGAGACTATAAATCTCACCTATCACATCACATGGATGATGCTGCCTCCATCTTTCTCTCTTGTATGCTCAGAGTGCAATATGATTACTTTCCTCTAGTTTATTTTCACTATCCTATTCCCTCCGAAAGATGATATGAGCTATGTATGTTGACTAAGCCAAGTTGAACCTTTCTATCCCCTTGAATAGAAAGTTTCTAGACTCCTCCCTGTGTCAATCTCATCTGAGAGAATAATGTATAATCCTTAATCGAGTAGTCTTCTTAGGCCCCGACGTGAGATGTAATTAACCACGGGACTTGCGTCTGTGGGAAACCAAATCCCACATCAAATAAATCTTACTCAAGTGGATGTATCAGGTGAGGAAAATCTCATGACTTTGATTAGGTCACGCATATTATTACCCATACAGATGTGTAGGCGAAAATCATTATCCTTAATAGTTAATTGTATGTGTGATCTAATCTGCCCTCCTATTGACCCACTTTCAAAGACTGCATAGGATTGCGACCGTTTTGTCCTACATGATAGTGTGATCGTACCATTTACATCTGCCCCCACCGAGCAGTGTCTTTTCGGAGGTCCACAGTGTTGCATTTTCCTTGTTTATTAGGTGGTTGGTGCTGTTGGGGAAAAATTATTACGTCCAGCGTGTGGATTCATCCAGACGC
This sequence comes from Dendrobium catenatum, assembly GCF_001605985.2. Lineage (NCBI taxonomy): Eukaryota > Viridiplantae > Streptophyta > Magnoliopsida > Asparagales > Orchidaceae > Dendrobium > Dendrobium catenatum. The sequence continues at coordinate 34,453 of NW_021318615.1, read as the reverse complement.
GCCACGTCATCCGAGTCCCAGTGTATCTGGGTGATGTGGCGTATCTGGATTAGCCTCCGAATGATCCGGACATCGCACATAATAATCCCTCACTGTTGGGGGCCCGGTTGTTGGGTGTCGTTTCTTCTTGGGGTTTTCTTTTATTTTGGTTTTGCTAGTTGTGTGGTTCCTTGGTGGCTTCTGGTTGTCTGTATCAATTTTTAGGCCTGCTCTTTGTTTGTAGGGTTATTTCTCTTTTTCTGGCTGGTTGCTCCTTTTAATCGTCTTGTTTTTGGATTAGTTGTTGCATGTTTGCATTGGCTTATTTTTTATGGATTTAATGTTGCTATATTCGATTAGGCTACTGGCTTCTTCCCCCTTCTGTTGTTTTGGATCATGGATCTCATCTTTGGATTCATCTCTTGTGTCATGGTTGTTGTTTCTTTGGACATTGGCCTATCTTTTTGGGCTCCCAGCTTTTTTCCTTCCTTTATTTTCTCGTTTAAGTAGTACGGATCATTGGCTCATAGATTTTATTTTCCTTCTATTGTAGCTATTCAAGCATTAGAAAGCTTTTGAATTGTTTAAGGACTTATATCTTTTTTTAATTAATGCATAAGCGTCTATGTGGGTTTTAACTAAAAGAATATATATGTGTGTGTGTCCCTTTTTTAATTAATGTGCGTGTGTCAATAGTTTAATCATTAGAGCTTAATCTGATTTTGAGAGAATTAAGCTTTGATAACAGCTGAGGAGGAAATTTGAGAGAAAATATTTGGAGGCAATATTCATGTAATTTGTAGCCATTCTGATAAGAACACCATCACTCCTGATTCAAACAAAACAAAATAAGTTTTTGGTGTCTATTTGGTTTATATTCTCTTTCTCATTTATGTATATGTCAAACTCATCATTCTCAATTCTGGTAACTCTTACTCAAAGTGCCTTTTGGTGCCCTCTTTACATAACCATTTTTTAATCATTTATTTGACTATTACATAGTCTAATACTTTGAATTCAACAAATTTTAACATAGAATTAAATATCATTAACAAAATGAGATGTCAGGAAACATAATAGCAAAGTATTTGTCAACAATATAACATTACTTGTGGCTGTTAGCGACTTAAACATTCTAAATATATAGAAAATGTTAAGACTTTATCTAAACTTTTCATAAAAGCTATCATACTAAAAGCATAATGAATAATCTGATTTTAATACTTGACAAAGAAAATGTTTACTCATGAACAGCACAATTTCGTTATAAAAAATTTACCCTAATTTCAGAGACGGATCAGCGCTCTCGTTGAGATCTTGAGATCCACCCAAGTGTGAAATATTGCTAACACATTCAGATGATTGTCCATCTTCAATTACAGCATTTTCCGCGATCTCTGGATCAGTATTACCAGCAACAGATTCCCATGTCGTTTCAACATGCAACGCTGATATCTACATTAGAATAAGTTTATGATGTTGAAGCTGTATCTTGATTATATATGTTAATAATACATTCATGAATCAAACAAATAAACAGCTACTTGGTTCCTCAATCGTGCATTTTCTTCAATCAATTTCAATCCCTGCAAAAAAGATTCAACATATAACATATCACAACATTATTCAGCTTGGATAACTTGAGTAGTTCTAATTACTTTAAAAGAGGAATATAGATGTGGATTCCACCTTTTGTTGAAGATCATTGATCTGCTCTACAATCTTTTGTTCCTGAAGGTTATTTAAAGGATGGAGACTTAATGAAGTTATGTAAATAATACAAACAAAGAATAACAAAAAACAAAAACTTTATGATTACTTTTGAGTGTTACCTTTTTCTCCAGCACACGACTAAGTCCACATTCTAAGGTGCTTTCTATCTTCTGCAGTTGCTCAATGTCAAGATTTTCAATATTTTCTCCCCTCAGGTTCCTACCAAATTCATGTCAACATAGAAGTGTATAAAATTAACAAATTCTGCTCAAATTTCACACACGCACACACACACACACAGAGAGAGAGAGAGAGAGAGAGAGACCGGAGTTGTATGGTTAGTTCAGCAGCTTGTTTGTTTAATCTTGCACCATCATCACTGTTGTCAAGCTAAAAGACAACATTCAAATGCCAATATACAGATATGACTATAAAAGAGGCAGGCCAATTCAATATAAAGCAATAAGAAAATATAGTCTTAGATGAGTAAAACGACAAATTTTTGAAAAAAAACATGTCACAATTATAATACTCCTGCACACATTCCGAAATATTTCAGTTTGATAAACTTTAGAATTTGCAAGTACATTCCTTTGATAAAAATAGTTTCTGGTTGAAATAATATTTTGGCATAATATTATGAGTAATATAGCTACATTTCATCAAATAGATGATAAAAAGAAAGAAATTTCTCTGCAAAAAAATAAAAATTTAGTAACATTTAGACCAATGTAACAGAAAGAAATATATTTTTAAATAGCTTACTTGCAAAACAAGCGATGGTTGATCCACTCTTGGTATGTTCTTTGATTGCAAACTATGCTTTTCAATGATTTCCTTCATACTTCAAGAAAGAAAGTAGAAGAATGGACTTAGCATAAGAGCCAGCCTTTTCATTTTCTTTTTTTTTTTTCCAAGCTTATAAAGAGTAACTTTCAATTGATCATCAAAACTACCTTAATTAAAGAATTACCACCTCAAGAGAGTCTACGCAACAAATATTATTTCAGGCAATGTCTTTTTCTAATTACAAAAGTACCATTTGAAAATGCATCATCTTGAAAAATCTTATTCAAAAAAGCTAAAATAATATTTCGTCTAATTTTCAATCCAATATAATTTTTTTTAAACTAATTTTTTAATATCCTTGGTGTTATAAACCAAACACTACGACAAAATAGAGATTTTTTGGTGACGATATTGATAGAACTGTGCCACTGAAATCTCCGATGGAAGCAATCGCCGACACTATTTAGAGATTTTTATGGCAAAACTTTTGATAGAAATTATGGTATATTTATTTTCCCATTACCAACAATTTCGCTTTCTCAACTTCCTCCACACCCCCAGCCCCAGCCCCTACCCCTTTTCTTTTGCCCTATTTCACCTAAAGATCGTCCTATGGCCATTATGGGTGATTTTTTGTCAAATTGCTTTGATTGATTGTCAATATAAAGGTGCATCACATTCCATACCTTCTATAAGAGATTTAACCCAATAGTTTTTCTGGTTATATTTGCAAAATTTTGGGTTTATTTATTTATTTATTTATTACATTGTTAGATATGAATTTTTTTTTAGAAGATATGAATATTTATTACAAATATTTATAAATATATTTTTTTAGATTCAAATTCTATCTTGGATCTATAAAATTGTTTACATGTCGAGTTGAGTGAAGTATACATATATTTTAATGTGAAGGACTAAGGATTTTTTTTATATATATTTTAATTTGTAGCACAATAAAACTATTTTCTTGTTAGATTTAGATTAGTAAGGTCATTTATTTATTTTATGGCCAGATTCAGGTTAGTGATATTATATGTTGTTTGATTTGCAATGCAATAAAATTTATTAGATATGAAATTGTTAAGTTATATATATGACAATATAAAATAAGAATAAAATACAAAATCCTACTATTGTATTCATTAAATTTATTTTCGTTAATGTTCATAAGATGTAATTGTTCATCATGCAAGCATATGAAAGATCGAGGACACGATGACATGAATAAGTAAATACTTTAGTTATAACTTAATTTTCACCATTATTGAATGCATCCAATATGCATACAATAACTTAATCATTTAGTTTGAGGTCGATTGAAATATTCTATGTGGTACAAATCATACACAAGATTAGCAAGGTTAGTAAAAAATTCTATTTAATTTAAAAACTTTGTTTATCCGTAAGGATTAGTAAAATTTAAATAAAATAAAATAAAAATTTAATTGATAGTTATGTGTATACATTTCATATTTCTTAGTAGTAAATATGTGATATATTTAGCCCTTAAATAAATGTAGTGAATTGATATCCAAAGTTAAGGATTGTGGATGTATAATAAACAGTGATTTACTTGGATGTGAGAAGATTGTTGACCATATCTCTTTCCCCCAAGTTATTCCCTCTCTCATTTCCTCTGTTGATAATGCTAATCTTTCAAAATGGCATGATGATCTTGAAATTTTTAATTCTCTTATGGATATGAAATAATTTCTATGGCTAGCTCAGATGATTTCATTATCCTATTTTTTCCAAAAATGCTGGTATATTATAAAAGAGGATATTTGCGAAGAAGACCTATTTTTTCCCCCAAAAAATTGCCTTAAATTTTTTGCTAGCACTTCTATTGTTTTAATTCTTAAGACTATTAATCCTGAGTTTTGGAATGATTTTAGACCCATAAGCTTTTGTACTACCTTTCATAATTCCAAAATTTTGGTTTCTAGAGTGAACTCTAAAATCATTTCTATAAATCAAACTCGCTTTGTCAAAGTTAGAAACAAAGCTGATAATATCCTGCTTTCCCAAGAGTCTTATTCATGATATCAACAAGAAGATCTCTGGGCACAATTTAATCTTTAAATTGGATATCACCAAAGAGTATGATAATATTAATTAAAAATTTATCCTCAAAATGCTTGATCTTTTTGGCTTTGATGGCAATTTTATTAATCTTATTAAAATATTATTGAGAATGTCTTGTTTTCTATTATTGGAATGGCAAATCCAAAGGTTTTCTTAAAGCTGGTCAAGGAATAGACAAGAGGATCCTTTATCTCCTACTTTCTACATCATTTCTACCGAATATTTATCCAGAGGCTTAACTCATTTGTATTCTTGTTATAAAAGCATTGCTTCTAAGAATTCTGAAGGTTTAAACACTTCTCACCTTTGCTTTGTTAATGACATCATTATATTTTGCAATGGGTCCTTGAGTAGTATTAAAAAATTTATAATTTATTATGCCTTTTGAAAAAAATTGGGCTGAATTTCAATCAGTCTAAAAGTTCTTTTATTGCTGGTGAAGACATGTTTGTGCTTCAATGTAATAATATCAATAGAATTACTAGTTTCTGCAAGCAATCCCTTCCTATCTATTGCTTGGGTACTCCTCTTCACAAAGAGCATAGGAAATCTTCCCTGTTAGATAAGATGTTCTCTTGCATTTCTAATAAACTTTATGCTTGGGAATACAAGTTTCTCTCTATGGGGGCAGAACTGTGCTTATTAAGAGTGTTTTTTGTTCCATTCCAATTCATTTACTTAAAACCATTAACCCTATTGTGGAGGTTCACAATTGATTGGATAGCATGATTAACAAGTTTTTTGGGGTTTTCCTCGAATAAGAAAAAACCTCATTGGTCTAATTAGGTCTCTTGTAATGTTACTTTAAAAGAACGGGTTAGGATGCAAATCTACAACATATATGGTTAACAGTTTCTCTTACAAACTTTGGTGAACATTAAGAAATAGTGACTCTCTTTGGGCCAAGTTCATGAACATTAAATATTGTCATAACATGCATCCTACTTTATGTTCCTTTAAAAGAGATCAATCTGGTGATTGGAACAAATTTGTAAGTTTAAATGGTTTCACTACAGGAAAATCATCCATTTCCGACGAAAATTGAACATTTTCCGGCGGTTTTGTAGTTTTCCGGCGGTTAATTTACCGCCGGTAAAAACGGCGTAGTCTAAATGTGTTTATAATATCAACATTAATTATTTAAACTATATTCTTACCGTAAATAAATAAATTTTTAAATATTAATTTAAAATAAAAAATTAACTACCTAATTAAATTTAAAATAAAAAATAATATTTAATATAAAATAAAAATGAATATAACTTTTAATAATTATAATTAATATTAATTAAATAGTTAATATAACTTTCAATAGTTATTTGTTAAGTTATTTAAATAGTTTAATTTTTTTTTAATTTTTAAAAGCCCCGGAAAATTGGAAAAGCCGCCGAAAAAGCCGCTGGAAAAGTGGCCGCCAGAAGGCCGCCGAAAACGTTCCGAAAAGCCGCCGGAAAAGATGGTGATTTTTCGCAGGAAGACTTGATTGGAACTGGGTCACTTGACTCAGTTTTCAATACTCATTCTTTAAGGTCTTTAATTTTATTTCGAATGGCAAGTGGTGTATTAACGTTATATTGAATTATCTTCTTCAGAATCTTGTAGATATTATTGCTGAAATTCCCATATAACCCTCTCTTAATGATATTCCTATCTTCAAATTTTCTCAAGATGGTGATTTTAATTTTATATAGATTTAGAATATTTTAGAATTAAAAAGAATCTTTATGTTATTTTTGACAAAATTTGAAATCATTCCACCCCGACTTTTGCTTCTATCCTTTCTTTGAGAATTTCAAAAGACTTCATTTTTGTTGATAGTAAGTTATAGAGAACCCTTAGAGGGAAAAAGGAACTCTATGTTAAAAAAAAAAAAAAAAGTTAGAGAGATCCCTGAGAATCTAGTAGATAACATTGCTATATTTTGGATGCTATGTTTTTCGAATTTTTTTGCTGGTAGTTTATATTGATGCTTTAGTGGAGCTGCCTCTTTTCCTATTTACCAGATTTCTTGGTGATGTTGTTTAGGCTGATTGTGGAGTTTTCTATGCTGTTGTGGCCTGTTGTTGTGACCTCTAGTTTATTTATTTTGTCTTTTGGTGCTAAGCCTTCAGATCTGTTGTGGGTCTACTTAAATCTTGTGTCTTTTGGTTCTCTATTTGGCATATTATCTTTGTGTTATGTTATGTTTGTGTTCGATTGCAGGTAGATGGAATTTTCTGTGCAGGGTGGGTTATATTATTTCCTTGGTTAGCTGATTGCTGTCTTTAGGTTCTATGTTAAATTTTTTTGGTGCCTTGCATATAATCTCTGCATTTTGTCTTGTTTGTGTTCTGTTGTATAGGTGGTTGGAATTGTTTGTGCACAGGGAGGATAATATTATTTCTTTGGTTGGCTGACTGTTTGTGGAGCTCATTCTCTAATTGGCATGTTGTTCCTGCAAGCTAGTAGTTTCTTTTGCTAGTTGTGGAGATTTGTCTATTCTTTTATTGCAGTTTATCATCTTGAAGCTGGGCTATAAAGTTTATTTGAACTTCGACTCTCTTTTTTTGGGTGGTGGCTCCTTGCTGCCTCGTAGGTTTTCTATGTTTTGTTTATTTATTTTGTAATTTAATTGGGATTTTAAGCCCATAGGTTTATTTTTATTTGAATGTAGCTCTTTGAGAATTAGTGGCTCTAGATCATTTTAAGGATTTGTAACCGATTTTTTGAATTAACGTGTGTAGATCCCTCTATGAGTTTTACACCAAAAAAAATCATATGAATCCTTAAATTATGAAACAAGTAACCAAACAATTTACCTAGCTTTAACACCTATTAACTCAAATAATTTGTTTGATTTAAATCAAAAAGTAACTAATAAATATGGATTTACAATATTTACAATATTTTACATGCGTTAAATCCTACTTGCAACTGAACACCCCCTTAAGAATTTAATAAAACATATGGGAGGTTGTTATAGTTTAAAAACATACATGGATATACCTATTTTTTGTAAGTCAATATGTTTATAAATACATACATACATTAATGGTACTAATCTTTTGGATCACAAAAGCCAATCCACCACACAATTAGTTCTTTGAACAACAATCTTCTAATGCAAGATTAAAATTATTAATGTTGATAAAAAACTGAAGAAAAACATGATATAATTTTATCAAATTTTATTAAACTTTTTGCCAAGCTTGATCACTAAATAAATGGCTTGCAAAGTCCTTTGCTAAAAGCAATGCTTTTTTTAATAATAATACAGATAGAAGTGTAAAGAAAAGTGGAAATCTATCTATGCTACGCTTTAAGCTAAGTCATCAGTAGCTCTTGTTTCCAATTTGGTATGAAATTAGCCATATCATCCATTGAGGGATACTTTTTGGGTGGAAATTTTCTTTTGCGAATTTTCTTCCATCAATCTCACACACTCTCCCATTGATAACCTTGAGAGAAGTCTTTTTTTTTTTTAATTAAAACCCACTCATGGGGCCTACATTTTAATTACTTGCAATCAAGTTGTTATATATATTATATTCTCTCTACAAGTTCTCTAAACAATAATCTCTTCAAACAATATGTAAACAAAAACGTATGTATATCATAACATTGCTGTGTGATAGTTCATTATATTACTGTTTTTTTTAATAGTTCATTACTGTTGATAATCACTGACCTAAATAAGAATTTAATAAGCATAATTTCCTTTTTCTCTGTGAATTAATTGCTTAGAAAGTTCTAAAATCTATTTGATTTCAAAACTTTATAAGCCTCCTCTAACTCCCTCGCATGAAAGATCTTATCCCGACACATAAAATAAAAAGGATTGACAATAAAAATCACTATTTCCTTAGCTAAAATTTCAATCCTAAGATACTTTCTGAAAGTCGAAGCTAACCCACACTACTGTGATTTCAGGCCCAGCGTGCACATTTCTACAGTAATATCTGCTAAAGCTACTGTGCTTGTAAAAGTACGTGCGTACGGAAGAAAATAATTTAAGTGAGAATAAGAAACAGTTCTCGACTTATTTATTTCAAATACCAGCATAAATTTATGATTATATTTCTTCAAAATACTGAAAAATAAATAACCCAGAAATTTCATTCTTCATAGATCCGAAATATTTGCAAACAAAACTGACAAAAAAAAAAAAAACTTTTCTTTTTAATATTGTTATAAGGAGAAAAGCAAGAGCAAGATCTATGTAAATATATGTAAATACAGGCATACCTTGAGCTGGAGAACTGAAAAAGTTTTCCTGTAGAAGAAAATATTATAAGACCGACCTCAGCATCACAGAGAATAGCGAGCTCTTGAGCTTTCTTGAACAGCCCTTTCCTCCTCTTCGAAAAGGTCACTTGTCTTGCCGTTGCGTTATCTATCTTTCTTATCTTTATCTTCTCTCTCGCCATTTCCTTCAACCTTACCAAAATAAATAAGAGAGAGAGAGAGAAGAGAGAGAAAGAGAGAGAGAAGAAACAAATAGAGATACAAGTTTACCTTATTTGGGATAGATATATGGATCTGGCGGCGAAGGGCTTGCTTTGTCTGGAAAGCTGAGAAGATATGAGGCTATGGACCGGAAGACTAAAGAGAAGAAGAGGGAAGGAAAAAGGGGCAAGGAGAGAAAAACTAAAGCTTTTTGTGGCAAAATTGCGCTGCTCCATTAATCATCACATTGCCGTATTTGATAGAGCTGTCTCTCTCACTGTGTACGAACGGCAACCTCCAGAATTGAAAGAGGGTTAATGGTGAAAACAGTAAAATGAGTGAAATGTTAATTATAAGAAAATGGTGATTTTTTAGCATTGTTATAGGATGCTATTTTTCTTTGTTTTTTAAGTTAAAATTTAAATTATAAATTAAAGAATGGTATAAATTTGAATTTTATTTTATAAATAAATTTAGAAAGTTATCAACTTTTTTTTTTTTGGTTTGAAAGAAGTTCTTAGGAATTTGTTTATTAAATATTTATATTATATTAATTTTAAAATAACTTAATCAAATTGAAAGTATCTAAATATACACCTGTTAGCACTCAGCAATTCTACAATCAACCATGTAGCTCTCCTAAAGTTATATTTTGATACCAAAAAGGCATAACATTAAGGCTTCCTCCTCCAACACATTATTAGTGAGTAGGAGATACTATAACGACAATACTACAGAACATTCTAAGGACATAGATCATATGATGGTTAAGGTTGTTCTTAGGTCGAACATTTTTTTTTTAATTTTTTTTAATTTATTGTAAAAATAATATATATATATATATATTATAATTATAACTTTCTCATATTATGCTCTTTGAAACGTGAATCAGGACACATTTTCACTTCACAGTCTGTCTCCTAAACCCTAGCGCCGCTCTGGCGATTTAGGGTTCCCCCGTCTCCTTCGTTTCTCCGGCCACTTCCTCCTGGTTTTCGTGTGTTTTTTGTGCGTTTTTCTCACTAGTGCTGTTCGGCTAGTGAGTTCTCTTGCTTTTGGCCCTTCCTGGGCTACGGGTTGATGGCGGGGACCTCCTCCTTGACCCCTTTGGGGAATGTTGCCTCCAAGACGCAAGATCCAAACAAGGGTTTCTTCAACCTGGACCAAGATGTTCCTTCGCCGACCAAATCTTGCTCTTTTAAGGATGTCCTTTCGGGGACACCTTCAGGTGATATCCTTCTTTCACTTACTCAATCTACCTTTAACGGTATGCATGCGGTTCTGATTTCCGATAAAGAAGTTTTAAAGCTTGCATCTCCCTTTCGTTTTACGTTAGTTGGTAAATTTGGTCTCCTAGACCCAATCTTGACGCGATTCGCAATTTTTTCGATAATCTTAAGTTAACAGGATTTTACTCAATGGGTTTGTTAGATTCAAAGCATATTGCCATTCAACTATTCAATGATTTGGACTATAGTCGCGTGTTTGCTCGTCGATCTTACTTTATTCTCAACTGTCAAATGCGCATTTTCAAATGGACTCCTTTTTTTGATGTTAAGGAAGAGTCGCCGATCGTACTCATATGGATTTCTTTTCCAAATTTAAGGCTTCACTTTTTTAACACCAAAGTTTTGTTTGCGCTCGGTTCGATTTTTGGTCGTCCTCTCAAAACGGACCAAGCAACAGCATCAAGAACGCGGCCGTCGGTGGCTAGGGTTCTTGTGGAGGTTAATATTACGAAAAAGTATGCTAAAGAAGTTTGGGTTGGATCTAAAACTTTCAAATATTTACAAAAGGTCAAATTTGAAAAGGTGCCATATTTTTGTACTCATTGCAAACCCCACGGGCATGACTTGGTTGACTGTTTTAAATTGCATTCGGAACTCAAGAAAACTACCAACAACTCCAATGGTAAGGAAACTTCACGGACATTGATATCATTAAGAAGGATTCTATTCCTCCTGTTTCGCTGGACGGTCTCCCATCCAGTGTTGAGAAGGTTGGTAGTCTTCCCATTATTGATACTTCAAGTGGTGAGAAGGTGGATGGTTTAAACAATTTGGAAAATGTTACGGAAATTGAGAATGCTATTGTTTCTATCCCGGCTATAGATTTAGTGAATGAAGATTCTATTGAAGAGTCTGAAAAAAGCCCCAAAATTTTTATTTCTGTTGATTCTATGTTTGAAAAGGAAGTTACTATGGGTGAATCTCTTGCTACGACTATTCATGATAAAGGTAAGGAAGGTATGGAGGATCGTGAAGAAGGGGAGTATATACCTAAATCTAAATTTGATTTTGCTCTTGAAAATAGGAAGGATTTGGGTGATGGGGGTGGCCAAAATAGTGGTTCTTCGTCCGATGGTTGTGAGCTTATTACCAAAAATATTGAAGAGGAAGGATCACCTCAAATGCAAAAGAAAAAAAAAAAGAAACATGAAAAAAATCAAATGCGAGAAACACCTAGATCTACTAGGGCTCAAACTAATCAAAAATATTCTAATGTTTAAAACCCTTATTTGGAATGTGTGGGGGATTGGGGGGAAGGATTCTAAAACTTGTGTTAAGAATTTGTGTCGTATCCATAACATTAATCTGTTGGTGCTTCTTGAACCTTTTGTTTCTTCTGATAAGTTGGCTTTTTTTACTACTCGGTTGGGTTTTAATTCTTGTTTTTCTAACTGTTCAAGAAAAATTTGGATCATGTGGATAAACTTTTTTAATGTTACGGTTATTTCTGACTTTGATCAAGTGGTTCATGCTCACATTTCTTATGATAAGTTTATTTTCAATGCTTCTTTTGTTTATTCTTTATGTACTAGAGTTGGTAGAATTCCTCTTTGGGATTGTTTAGCTGATTTTGCTAATAATGCTAATGGTCCTTGGTGTGTGGGAGGTGATTTTAATATCTTCTCTAATGCTAGTGAGAGGATTGGGGGTAATCCTCCTAATGTGAATGCTATGGATGATTTTAATCAAATGATTTCTAACTACAATTTAATAGAGATTGGTTTTTCTGGTAGTGCTTTTACTTGGTATAGATCCTCCATGTGGCAAAGACTGTATAGAATTATTTTTAACAATGATTGGGTTAACAACTATCATATGACTCATGTTCAACACTTGAGTAAAATGTTATCTGATCATGCTCTGATTCATATGCAAATTTCTGAGAATAATATGAAACCTTCTTTGGCTTTTAGATTTCAAAATATGTGGATTACTCATGCGGATTTCTTAAACGTGGTTGCTAATAATTGGAATGCTACTATTTTTCCTGACAACAATATTTTTGGTATGGCTAGGCTTTGGGCTAAATTAAGTAGACTTAAACAAACTCTTAGGTATTGGAACAAGCATGTTTTTAAAAATATTTTTGATAATATCAAAGAAGATGAAGGTAAGGTTTTAGATATAAAAAATTTATTACTTGAAAACCATTCTGATGATAATATTTCTAATCTTGATAATGCCAAGCTTCATCTTTTTCATTTACAAAATCAGGAAGAAACTTTTTGGAAACAAAAAACTTATATTGCTTGGACTACTGAAGGGGATAGGAACACTTCTTTTTTTCATGCATTAGTTAACAAGAATAGATTGAGGAATCATATTCATAAAATTGTGGATCCTCAAGGCATGGTTTATTACTCAGATCAGTTGGTTGTTAACTCTTGTGTTGATTATTTTAAAGGTGTTTTTAACTCTTCTAAGTTAAATTTTCCTATTAATAATGCTAGTATTATTCCTAAGATGGTGGAGAGGATGATAATGTGCTGCTTATCATCCTCCTATGGAGGCCGAAGTTTGGAATATTATTAAAGGCATGAATGGGGACTCTGTCGGTGGGCTTGATGGTTTTACTACAAATTTTTTTGTTAAAACTTGGGATATTATCAAGATTGATATTATTGATGCTATGCATGATTTTTTTAAAGGTAACCCCTATCCTAAGTTCTTTTCGTCCACTAATATTGTGCTTATTCTGAAAAAAGATAATGCTATATACTGGAATGACTTTAGACCTATTAGTCTGTGCACCTTATTTAACAAATTAGTGGCCAAAATTATTGCTTCTAAATTGTCCTCTATCTTGCTGAAAGTTATTTCTATAAACCAAACTAGTTTTGTTAAAGGTCGTAGTATTTTTTATATTATTCTTTTGGCTCAAGAGATGGTTCATAATCTGAATGCTAAAGTTACTGGTGGTAACATCTTATTCAAACTTGACATCACTAAAGCGTATGATAATTTGAAGTGGGATTTTCTTTACAAAATTTTAAATTTGATGGGGTTTAATGAATATTTTTTATGCTTATCAAGAATAGTGTTGAAAACTGCTTTTTCTCTATTATTATCAATGGGAATACTCACGGTTTTTTCCTTTCTAAGCATGGGTTGAGGCAAGGTGATCCTCTATCCCCTTCTCTTTTTATTTTAGCTATGGAATATCTTTCTAGAGGGATTGAGAATCTTTGTTGTAGTCACCCGATGCTTAATTTTCATACTATTGGTCCTATTACTCACCTTTGCTTTGCTGACAACTTTATTATTTTTTCTAATGCTTCGATTAAAAATGTTTAATGTCTTGCTAGATTTTTATCTTCTTTTCAACGTATTAGTGGTCTTTCTATTAATAGGGAAAAGAGCAACTTTATTAATGGTTCTTCTTTGAGTAACACTTGAGTTAATGGCATTAAAAAGGTTTGTGATTTTAACCAGTCTTTTCTTCCTATTAAATACCTTGGCACACCTCTCTTTAAAGGGAGAAAAAAAGATTTTTCTATTTGATAATATTTTTACTATTTTCCAAAAAAGTTTTCTTAATTGGTCCTCTAACTTTCTTTCTTATGGTGGTAGATTAACCTTGGTAAAAAGTGTTTTAAATTCTATTCATATTTTTTTGTTTCACACTTTGCAACCTCCTGCTAATGTTTGTATGAGAATGGAAAAAATGATTAATAAATTCTTCTGGGGGGCCACTAATAATAAATCTTGTATTAATTGGGCCTCTTGGAAAAAACTGTGTGGTGTTTATAATGAAGGGTCGTTGGGGTGTAAGTCTATTTTTGACACTGCTCATGTTTTCTCTCATAAACTCTGGTATGCATTTAGATCTAATAATAGTTTATGGGCTAAATTTATGAATGCAAAATATTGTAAGAATCTTAGTCCTCTAGCTTGCCATTATAAAAGTTCAGACTCTCGGGTTTGGAAAAGACTGTGTAAGATTAAGTGGGAGGCTGAGAGCTATATTCAATGGGGAATTGGCAGTAGGGAGGTTGCTTTTTGGCAAGACAATTGGTTGGGTACTGGATCTATTGATAATTACCTCAACACTCATATTATTGTTAATACAAAAGTTAGTGAATTTTTTTACAATGGGGGATGGAACTTACCTAATCTGCAGGAGGTGGTTCCTTTTGATATCATTGAAAAAATTATTCAAATCCCCTTACATTTTCATGTCAAGGATAAAATTATGTTTAAGTTATCTTCCTCTGGTAATTTTATTCTTAAGAAAATTTGGGAAGAGACTAGAATTAAAAGTGATGCTTCTACGACCTTTAATTCTCTTTGGCACAATTCTATTCCTTTATCTTATTCCCTGCTTTCTTGGAGGTGCCTTAAAGGTTTTGTTCCTATTGATAATATTCTGTGGAAAAAAGGTTTTATTATTGTTTCTAAATGTCAATGTTGTCTCAACATTGAAAGCTTACAACATGTTTTTGTGAATGGGTCTATTGCTAGTAAAGTTTGGTCCCACTTCTTTAATTTGGCTGGTATTGGTTTGTTTAATGTTAATTTAGATTTGGCTGGTTTTCTCAAAACTTGGTTTACCGTTGGCAAAGGTTATATTCATAATATTCTTCCTATTGTGATCATTTGGTATCTCTGGAATAGTAGAAATGATGCTAAGCACTTAGGTATTAAGATGAATGATTATGACATTACATCAAAAGTGAGGTTTAAAATTCTACAGCTAAAAGCTGTCAATCTCATTTCTATTAAGCATTTTACCAATAGCCAGTCTTTGGCTGATCACTTTGGGGTTCATAATGAGGGCATTAGAACTAAAAGGGATATTATTGTGCAGTGGACTAAACCTTACGATCCTTATGTCAAACTGAATACTGACGGATCTGTTCATGGTACTAAAGCTGGTATGGGTGGTATTATCAGGAATTCTCAAGGTAATCCCATTGCAGTTTTCTAGGGTCCTTTGCCTTTTTGTTCTGTTTTAACCTCTGAACTTATGGGTTTGTATCAAGGTTTACAAATTTATTTGAGGATGGGTTTACAGAATGTTAACATTGAGGTTGATTCTACTCCTATTATTCATATTTTTTCTAAGAATGATGTTTGTTTTCCTCAAGATTTTTACACTATCAGAAAAATTAGAATGGCTCTCTCCTTACTTAATTTTACTATCTCCTATATTTACCGTGAAGGTAATGCGTGTGCGGATTGGCTTGCTAATTTTGGTGCTTATAGTGAAAATTTTCTGGATCATCCTGCGTTAGAGATTCAAGTTCCTCTAAAAGGCATGATTATTCTTGATAAAACTGGATTACCTTACATTTTTCATAATTAGCTTGATGGTTTTTATGCTTGTTCTGGGTTTGTCTGGGTTGGTTGGTGGTTGGTTTGCTGGTTATTTGCTCTTTCTGTTGGCTGGGGTGCTATTTGTTGTCCTAGATATTGCTGTGGACCTATTTTTCTTTGACAGTTTTTTGGTTATCTAGTTCTTTTGGGGTTTTATCTGGTGGAGCTGGTTGTGCACTGAGGTTTTGGATTTTATAGTTGTTAAAGGTGGGTTTATTTTTATTTGCTGCAATCAGGATTGGGGTATGTCTCTATTTTGCTGGAGAAGGGCGAGCTTTTTGTGGCGTCTCTTTAGCAGTGGTTGTTTTCATGATAATCAGGTTGTGTGCCAGACTGGTGTTCTTTATCTTTTTTGTTTGGTTTCTGCTATCGAGACTGGCTTTGAGGTTCTCTAGATTTACAATTTTATTTATGGTTATGTTTTAAATGGGAATATCTGGAGGGACTGCTAAAATAGCTGGAGTACTGGGGATAATCTTGTTCATCTGGACGGTAGGCTGGAGGGTTTTTACGTTAATAGTAAGAATTGGGCCATCAAGGAGACCAACAGTTTTTTTAATTCTCTTAACTTGTATCATTCTAATATCCTTTTTTGGAGTGCTTCTTGCAGGTACATTTTAATTATATCTTAGGAAGCTTCAATGACCACAAGGTACTCTTAGTTTATACATTGTATTTCTATATTTTTGGATATCTGTGTTTTTGCAGGAAGATTGAGCTGAATAGGACAAATTTGCTCTTCCTTTTTGGGTGCTGTCTCCTCACAGACCTAGGCATTATTTATGCATTTCTTGTACTCGTAGGATAAGGAACCTCCGGCTCTTAGAATTTTTTGTCTCTTTTTTGCCTGTAGCTTTTATGAGCAGTAGCGAGCTGAAGGATCCTTTTAAGGATCTTGTAACCATTTTTTGAAATTAACACGTAGGCCCATACTGTGGGTTTTAACCAAAAAAATAATAATATATTATGCTCTTTGATTAATTGTTTGGGTGATAAAATTCTTAGGATGATTTATGGTGAAAAATAATTATAAGCATACGTAATTGAAAGTGGAGTTATAAATGATATTCTTTATTTTTAAGAGGATTTATATGCATATCACCTACATTATTTATTTAACATTAAAAAAATCATATTTCATTATATATTTTCCTATTCTAAATTACATAAAATAATACCACTAATATCAACTTATTTAAAAATACACATTTTCTTGATATATTTTGAAATAATTTGAGCACTTGATTTTTATATAAATAAAATTTTAGATATGATATATTGACACATAAAAAATGTACGTATATAGATCCCTTTTTAGTGTGAAATTTTATTTTATAAAAAAATATTTTGATATTTTTTTGTTAATATATTTTTATTTTTTTCAATCTTTTTTGTTTGAATTTTTTTATTAGAATAACTTACTAAATATTTATATGTGATCTTTAAAAAAGCTCACTTAATTTGCTTGATTCTCCAGGATTTGAATTCAAAACTTCTTGAATTAAATTTATAAATGCAAGGCCATTTGAACTCTAATTTAAGTAAGCTTATAGTTGAACATAATGTCTCGATGAGTTAAACTTTTCAACACTATAAGTGATTCAATTTAAATCTAAACGAGCTCAACGTTTTAACTTACATCTCAAGAAAGTGTTTGCCCTAGCACCGCTCTGGCGATTTAGGGTTCTCTCTGCACGATCATTTTTTCCTCCTCTTCGTGTTCCGTTTTTCTTCCTGGCGTTCGTGAGATCGAAGTGTTCTGGTGATTTCTTCTGTGGCTTTGCCCTTTCTGGGCTTTTTCTGAATGGCGGAAGTTCCCTCATCCACTTCATGGGGGAAAGTTTTTGAGCCTATGCTCCATAACAACAAAGGTTTCTTTACTTTGGACGGTGATGGTTCCAAATTGCCTTCTAGATCAAGATCCTTCAAAGAGGTACTATCTGGTAAATCGGATGCAGGTGATGATCTTCCATCTCTTACTCAATCCACTTTCAATGGCGTTCCTGCGGTATTATTATCTGATGATGAGGTTTTAAATCTAGCTTCCCCTTATAAATTCACACTTATTGGTAAATTTGGTTTGCGCCGTCCAAATCTGGATTCGATCCGCCAATTTTTTTCGTCTTTGAAATTATCTGGTTTTTACTCCGTTGGTTTACTCGATTCAAGACATGTGGGTATCCAATTTTTGAATGATCTTGATTATAGTCGTGTGTTTGCTAGATGATCGTATTTTATTTTTAACTGCCAAATGAGAATTTTGAAATGGACTCCTTTTTTTGATATTAAGGACGAGTCTCCGATTGTGCCTATCTAGATATCTTTCCCTAACCTCCGTCTTCATTTTTTTTAATCCAAAAGTTCTGCATGCGTTGGGTCTGATTTTCGATAGGCCTCTGCAGACCGATCAGGCTACCGCGTCTTGTATGAGACCTTCGGTTGCTAGAGTTCTTGTCGAGGTTGACATTTCGAAAAAACACCCTAAAGAAATTTGGGTCGGCTCTAAAGCTTTTGGATATCTACAAAAAGCCGAATTTGAAAAGGTTCCTGATTTCTGCTCTCAATGTAAGATTCACGGCCATGCTCAATCCGACTATTTCAAACTTCATCATGAACTCAAAAATTCTAATGTTATGAGAAATGAGAAGCAAGGATCCATCAAAAAACAGATTTACGTGCCTGTGGCTGGAAAAAAAATGAGACCCTAGAGAACAAGGCGGAACCGCCTCCTATTTCTCATAACTTAGATGATATTTTGCAAAAATCGGTTATTGGTAATGTTTAAAATGAATTTTCTTTAGTTGATGATTGTCAAGAAAATAGTATTTAAGTGTTAAATGTTGAGAATATCAATATTGTTAATGATGTTAACAAGGAAATTGAGGAAGATCCTGCTTTGTTTGTTTCCATTGAATCTATGTTTAAGGAGGTGGAACATAATGTTGAATTGGAACATGGTGTGGATTCTAACTCTAAGGAAATAAGGGTTAAGGAGAATACTATTGTTCCTGATATCATGGTTACTTAGGAAGAACGTGAAGAAGGTGAATTTATTCCTCAATCTATTTGCAATGACCCAAATAAGGCTACTTAGATTATCTATCATGTGGATAATCATGATAAAGAGGTTACTAAATCGGCTAAAGAGGATGAATTCAAAATGGTGAACATAAAGAAAGGTAAACAACCTAAAAATGTCTCTTTTACCACTCCTAGATCCACCCTAGCTCAAGCTTCCTCAAAAAATTCTAATGATTGAAGCTCTTATTTGGAACGTTTGTGGTATTGGCGGTAAAGACTCTAAGATTAGAGTAAAAAATCTTTGTAGAGTTCATAATATTTATTTACTTGTTTTAATTGAGCCTCTTATTGCTAATGACAAAATTGAACCGACTACTAAATCTTTGGGTTTTTCTAATTTCTATTCTAACTGCTCTAATAAATCCTGGATTATGTGGCATAACTCTATTTTGTTAAACATTGTTGATGATTTCCCTCAAGTTGTGCATTGCTCTATTAGTCTTTTTAATGTTACTTGTTATACTTCTTTTGTTTATGCTGCTTGCACTAAAAATAATCACATGGCTCTTTGGGATCAGTTACAAGGTTTTACTACTCATATTAATGGTCCATGGTGTGTAGAAGGTGATTTTAATATCATCTCTAATGCTTCTGAAAGAGTGGGTGGCAATCCTTCTAATATTAATGCGATGGATGATTTTAATACTATGATAAATGACTGCAATTTAACTGATATTGGTTTTTTTGGTAGCCCTTTCACTTGGAATAGAGCTAATCTGTGGAAAAGAATTGATAGGTGTCTTTTCAACAATGAATGGATTGCTGATTTTGCTATGACTAATGTTGAACATCTTAGTAGAACTCTTTCCGATCACTCTCCCATTCTATTGAGAATTAGTAAAATCAATGTTTCTGGCTCTTATGCTTTTAGATTTCAGAATATGTGGATGTATCATAATAACTTTAAGAATGTTATCACTATTAATTAGAATGCTCCTGTTTTCCCTGATAATAACATTAATTGCATGTTGAGACTTTGGTCGAAGCTTAGTAGACTTAAACAAGTTTTGAGATGGTAGAACAAAAACGTTTTTAAAAATATCTTTCTAATATTAAAGAAGCTGAGTTGAAAGTTTCGGATCTTGATCATGTCTACTTGAATAATCCAGATTCTGATAATCTCTCCTGTCTTAATAAAGCTAAGGAAACTCTTTTCCAATTGCAATTACAGGAAGAATCTTTTTGGAAACAAAAATCCAATGCCAAATTTGTTATGGAAGGTGACAGGAATACTAAATTTTTCATATGCTGGCTAATATGAAGAAAACCAAGAGTCATATTCATAAAATTGTGGGTGAGGATGGTATTTCGATTGAGTCTGATAATGTTATTTGTAATTCTGGGATTGAGTACTTCATTAATACTTTTAATAGTCATTGTTCTTATGCTCCTATTGCTAACCGGAATCTCATTCCTAAACTTATTAATGAATTTGATAACACTTTACTTTGTCAATTGCCTACTAATGAAGAGATTTTCAAGGTGGTCAATGACCTTATAGCTAGGGGATGATGTTGCTGTCCTGATGGATTCACTACCAAATTTTTTCAGCAAAACTGGGACATTATTAAAGAGGATATCATTGAAGCAGTGAAGGATTTCTTTAAGGGTAACTCTTATCCAAAATTTTTCTCGTCCACTAATATTGTGCTTATTCCTAAAAAAGACAACCTGATTAATTGGAATGATTTTAGAACGATCAGTCTTTGCACTTTTCTTAACAAGCTTAATTCCAAAATTATTGCTAATAGGTTGATTAATATTCTCCCCAATATTATTTCTCTAAACCAGACGGGTTTTGTTAAGGGGAGAAGTATTTTTGATAATGTTCTTTTAGCTCAAGAAATTACTCATGATATTAATGTTAAAGTTAAAGGGGGTAATGTGATCTTTAAACTTGATATTTCTAAAGCTTATGACAACCTCAATTGGAATTTTCTTTATGATGTTCTTTCATTTTTTGGTTTTAATGAAAATTTCATTTTACTTATTAAAAATAGTATTGAAAATTGTTTCTTCTCTGTTATCATTAACGGTAGAAATCATGGTTTTTTCAAATCCTCTAAAGGATTAAGACAAGGTGACACTCTTTCTCCTGCTCTATTTATCATTACTATGGAATACCTTTCTAGGGGCTTGGACAATTTATATTTGAGAAATCCTAAACTTAATTTTTGTACCATTAGAGGATTTCCTATTTCACATCTTGGTTTTGCTGACGATTTTATTTTGTTCTCCAACAGTTCTATTAATAATATTAAAAAGTTAGTCAATTTTCTTATCAGTTTTAATCATCAAAGCTGTCTTTCTATTAATAAAGACAAGAGTACTTTTATTGTGGGTGATTCTATTAACCAGAATAGAATCAATGCCATTCAAAGAGTTTGTGGCTTTCAGTCTAAGAATCTCCTCATTACTTATTTGGGTACTCTCATCTACAAAGGTAAAAAAAGGAAAGTTCTTTTTGAAGATATTTTTACAAAGTTTCAAAAAAAGTTATCTAATTGGTCTACTAACTTTTTATCTTATGGTGGTAGATTAGTTTTGATAAAATCTGTTTTAAACTCTATTCCAATTTATCTTTTTCATACTTTATTTCCTTCTGATGCTATATGTACTAGATTAGAGAGAATTATTAACAAGTGTTTTTTGGGTTCCAAGTATAATAGCGATGGTTTATGTTGGTCGTCTTGGAGTAAGATTTGTGGTGTTTTTAATGAAGGGGATCTTGGTTGCAAGAATTTAAAGGATACTGCAAAAGCTTTTTCTCATAAATTGTGGTTCTCTTTTAGAAATAATGCTAGTCTTTGGGCCCGTTACATGAATGTTAAATATTGAAATAACATGCATCCTTCTTTATGCTATTACAAAAATGGTGACTCTATGGTTTGGAAAAGGCTCTGCAACATTAAATGGGAGGCTGAACAATTTATTCAATGGGGTTTGGGTAAAGGTGACATTTATTTTTGGCACGATAACTGGTTAGGCTCTTCCTCTATTGATGCTCTTCTTAATACTCACTCTATTGCTAATATTAGAGTTTCTGATTTCATTAATGACAACTGTTGGAATGTTTCTAAGCTTAGGGAAAACCTTCCTGCTAGCATTGTTGAGTCTATTTTGAAATTCCCTTTACATGTTAACTGTAATGACAAGTTGCTTTTTAATCTCTCCTCTTATGGTAAATTTCTGTTGAAGGATGTTTGGGAAAATTTAATAATTAAGAAGGACTTTAAGATGATATATTCGGCTTTTTGGCACAAAAATTTTCCCTTATCCTATTCTATTCTTATATGGAGATGTATTAAAGGTTTTCTTCCGGTTGATGTTATGCTTCAAAAAAAGGGTTTTTATATGCCTTCAAAATGTCTTTGTTGTTCCAATGTGGAGAGTATTGACCATCTCTTTGTGAATGGTGCTATTGCCCAAGATGTTTGGAGTTATTTTAGTAATCTTGCCAATAAAAACTTTAACTTCAATCATAATAATGTTATGTCTATTCTGGAGCTTTGGGCTAATGCTTATAAAGGCCATATCTTTAATTTTATCCCTACTCTTATATTTTTGGTATATTTGGAAGGCTAGAAATGATGCAAAGCATAATGTTATTAAGATGGAAGCTTCCCAGATTATCTCTAATATTCATTTTAAAGTGTTGCAAGCTTTTTCTTATAATATTATTACTTCTCAAAACTTTAAACATTGCAAACATTTGATTAGTACTTTTGGTATCACTGCCAATATTGGAACTGCTGTCTCTATTGGAGAAAAAATTTTCAAATGGATTAAACCCATTCATCCTTATGGGAAACTTAATTCGGATGGTTTTGTGGATAATATTTCTGCGAGTGCTGGTGGTCTTATTCGAGACTATTTTGGTTCTATCCTTGCTGCTTTTTCTGCTCTTGTACAACATTCCAATGCTATTACAACTGAACTTATGGCTTTAAACTACAGTTTAAATGTTTGAATCAAGAGGGGTTTCAACAATGTTTGGATTGAGGTGGACGCTATGCTTCTTATTCAGATCATTAATGATGTAGTTCCTGGTAATCCTCAAAATTTTTATTTAATTAGGGAAATTAAACATTGCCTTTCTTCTATTAATTTCTTCATTTCTCATATTTATTGGGAAGCTAACGTTTGTGCTGATTGGTTATCTAAAAAAGGCTGCTCTTTACTGAATTATGAAGATTTGGATATTAGGATGTTAAACCCTATTTTGAAAGGTATGGTTTACTTGGATAAAGCTAGTTTGTCTTACATTCGGAATGTTTAAGTCATTATTCTTTCTGGAGGTTGGGTATTTGGGGTTTGATCTTTCTGATGCATCTGATGCTGTGGATTTTTCCTGGATCCAGGTTTCTGTTGATATTCTCTGGAAGGATTATTGGGTTGGTTTTTGTAGTAATATGGACTATTTTTTCTGCTGGTTTTCTATTTTAGTTATCTGTATTCCAATGATTATTGGTCGTGGGGTTTGAAGTTGTCTTATCTTATTATTTCGTGGCAGTTTGTTTTTAATTTGCAGTTTATTATATGTGATTTTTATCCCTGTGTGATGTATCTGTGTTGTCTACCTGTTTTCTATTCGTCTTGGCATTTTGTTATCATTTCTAGGAGGTATTTTTTTGACCCTGCTATTTGTGCTATTTCTGGGTATAAGTGGGTCTGGTTTCAGGATGTCTGTCACGTTGACTGGAGGTTTTTCTATTGGGTAACTTTTGTAATTGGTATGGTGGCTAATCAGGTACCTGGTAAGGTTTTTCTGAACATTAATGAGATGTTTTCCTGTTGCTTGCACAGGTTCTTGAGGTGGTTTTATGACTCTGTTAAGATTTTTTATTACAATGAGAATAGTGGGGGTCTTTTACTTATTACTACCTTCTTTATCACAACTTTTTTAGGAGATTTCTTTGCAGGTATCTTATGAAATTTCTTTTTTGGAGCCTAAATGATTGCAAGGTACTCTCCTTTTACTTTTCGCATGTTTTTTTCTATTTTCATCTTCAGTTTTGCATGAGGACTATGCTGAATGGCACTATCCCGATCTTCCTTTTTTGGGTGCTGTCTACTCATAGCCCGAGCGTTTATGATTATTTTTGTTCTTTTTGTAATCATAGGAAAAGGAACCACCGGATCATAGGATTTTTGTTTTATTTTTCACTTGTAGCTCTTTTGAGCAGTAGCGAGCTGGAGGATCTTTCTAAGGACTATGTAACCATTTTTTTTATATTAACGCGTAGGCCTCACTGTGGGTTTTAACAAAAAAAAAACTCTAAACGAGCTAATATTTTGTACTTGAAATATAATAAATAACTGAAGGAAGAAATGATCATTAAATCTCTCGTACGGTTAAGTCAAGCGGCTCGGTGAGATGAATCCAATGAGCCTAAGAACATTTGATTATAATATCCTTATGGCACTCAAATACTCCATATATAATCTATGATTAAAGGAATCAGCGTAGACTATTTTTTTGGATTCTTGCTACCAAAATGCTTTTCAATGTCTGAAAATAGGGTTTTGTTTCCTACTTTAAGAAAGGTTTGAGAGTTAAGAAAGCTAAATAACTCATTTGTATTTTCCAATAATCACCGCCGACAAAAACATTGGCAATCGTCGCCACCATCATTAGACTTTTATCTTCTAAATATTGTTGCTTGACTATTAACATCAAACAATATTATTGGGATTTGACTCTCTGCTTATGAACACTTAATTTTTGAAATACTTATAATAAGAATCAAACAAATATTCTCAAATAAATATAATCCCTTCTTCTTTAGCTATAGAAAAGAATGAATTTTTGTGCCTATATTCATATAGTAGAATATTACAATTGGCCCAATCTGCACAGCTTTTCCCTTATTTGATTTTTCACGTAAAATAGTTTATAGAATCTCTTAGAAGCTTTTACCGGTGTGCAAGAATTTTATACAATAGTGAAAATATTAAACACTCCATAATCATAAATTTTTCAGCATATAATAATATAAAAGTATATATTTTTCATTATGTTTTCTTATTGATTGATATATATTTAAATTCATATAACTGATTGGTCATGACACTTCATGTCTGCCAATTTTGATTGATTTAAATTCTATTGGGAATCTGAAATCAAGAAAAAAAAAATATGTGTTTGAATTTTATTGAGAATTTTGATATTATATGAATATTTAAAAAAAAAAAGATGAAATAGGGTAAAAAATTTTGCGAATTTCCAAAATTTAAGTGTTAAGTATGTCAAACATCAGTAGTCCTCATGTGTTTCCCTAAGCCAGTGCCTTGGGCAATTTTAGGGTTTTCTTCTCCTCTCCTCCCCTCGATCATTCCTCCTCTGGTTTTCGACTATTTCTCTTAAGTGATATCTTCTTTGGTTCATCTGGTGGCTCTTTTGCTCTGCCGACCTCGTTGGGGCTCTTTTGATGGCGGGTGGTATGTCTTCCACTCTGTGGGGGAAAGCTTCTAGTGCGATCCATGTGAAATACAAGGGATACTTTATCCTGGATGGTGAAGGTCCTTCAAAATCCCCATCTCAATCGTTCAAAGATGTACTTATTGATAACCCGTTGGCAGGTGATAACATTCCAAACTTCACTCAATCAATTTTTAATGGTGTGTCGGCTGTGCTTCTTTCTGATGAGGATGTTCTTAAGCTGTCTTTTCCATTTCAATTAACTTTAGTTGGTAAATTTACCTTGCGTAGACCGAATCTTGATTCTATCCGGAGTTTTTCGGCAACCTTAAACTGTCTGGTTTTTACTCTATGGGTTTACTGGATGCTCGTCATGTCGTGATTTAACTCTTGAATGATTTAGACTTTAGCAGGGTTTTTGCAAGAAGAGCTTATTTCATTAATAATTGCCAAATATGTATTCTAAAATGGACTCCTTTTTACGATGTTAGAGAGGAATCTCCCATAATCTCGATCTGGATTTCATTCCCTAATTTCACATACATTTTTTAATCCAAAAGTCTTGCATGCTCTTGGATCCACTTTTGGTCGGCCTTTACAAACCAACTAGGCTACGGCTTCTAGGACCCGTCCATCTGTGGCTAGGATTATGGTTGTAGTTTATATCTCTAAAAAACATTCTAAAGATATTTGGGTTGGATCCAAAGCATTTGCTTATTTACAAAAAGTGGAATTTGAAGAAGTTTCAGATTTTTGTTCTCATTGTAAGATTTACGGTCATGCTATTTCAGAATGTTTTAAATTACATTCTGAGTTAAAGAAAACTTCTAATTCCAACTTGGAGAAGGTTTATTTACCTAAAAATCATCCTATTATTTTGGATAATGAGTTGACAGATCCTAAAGATGATATCCGGGTAAATATTGTTGCTCTTAATATGATTTTGTCGGATAAAAGAGAAGTTTTAATAGCAAAAAAGGCTGTTTCTAGTGATGTTATTCGCAATGTGGGTGATAAAGTTCCTAATATTTATGTTTCTATTGATTCTATGCTTCAAAACACTAATGATCCTCAAAATCTAGTACCTCATTCGACTCCTAATCCTAATAGAGCAATGCATATTGATCCTGAAACTCTTGAGAATGAGAATTATGAAGAAAGGAATTTATTCCCAAAGTGGGAATGAACATTTTGAAGGAGGATCTATTAGATATTGTGGAAAAAGAGGACTCCAGGTCTTCCAATCATGTGCGTCATACCTCTAAAACTAATGATGAGGAAGTTTTTATCAAGGTTGATAAAAAGAAAGGGAAAAATGCAAAAAATTATTTCCCTACTATGCCTCATTCTACTAGAGCTCAGACTATTTATAAAGGTTGTAATGGTTAAGGCACTTATTTAGAATGTGAGGGGTATTAGGGGGGAAGGATTCGAGCATTAGAGTTATAAATCTTTGTAGAATTCATAATATTCAGTTGTTGGTTTTAATTGTGGCTTTTATTTTTTCGGATAAGCTTGACATTACTGCATCTCAATTGGGTTTTTCAATGAATATTGCTAACTGTTCGAACAAGATTTGGCTTATGTTGAATAATTCTCTTAGTGTTAATATTCTTGATGATTTCCACCAAGTTGTTCATGTTCAAATTTCTCTTTTTAACTTCAAATGTAATGCTTCTTTTGTTTATGCCTCTTGCTCTAGATTGGGTCGGTTGGCTCTTAGGGAGCATCTTAATACTTTTGCTTCTATTTCGAATGGCCCGTGGTGTGTGGGTGGTGACTTTAATATTATTTCAAATGCTAATGAGAGATTGGGGGGAAATCCTCCTAATATTAATGCCATGGAGAATTTCAACTCTATGATTACTGATTGCAATTTACATGACATGAGTTTTTTTAGGGGTGCTTTTACTTGGAGGCAACTTATGGCAAAGACTTGATAGAATTTTATTTAATATTGATTGGATTACTGATTTTCATATGACTTATGTTGAACACTTGAGTAGAACTACTTCTAATCATGCTCCTTTACTTTTAACTATTAATGCTATTAGGATTATTGCTCCTTCTGCCTTTAAATTTCATAATATGTGGTTATCTCATCATGATTTTATGAATGTGGTTCATAATAATTGGTTTGCCCCTATTTTCCCTGATAATAATATTATGGGTGTGGCTAAATTATGGGCCAATATGAGTAGGTTGAAACAGGTTTTGAGATGGTGGAATAAAAACTTTTTTAAAAATATTTTTTCCAATATTAAGGAGGTTGAGAATGAGGTGATTGATTTAGATAAGGTGCATTTGAATAATCCTGATAGTAATAATCTTTCTTCTCTTAATAATGCTAAAATTAGGCTTTTTAAATTACAAGATCAGGAGGAAATCTATTGGAGACAAAAAGCTACCTCGAAAATAATTTTGGAAGGGGATAGGAATACGAAGTAATTTCAGGCTATGGCTAATAAGAAAAAGATTAGAAATCATATTTTCAAAATTATTAGCAATGATGGGAGGGTGTTGGAGGATGAGGATTCTATTTTCATTTTTGGGGTGGATCATTTCAAGAACATTTTTAATAATAATATTAATACCACTCCCATTATTAATCCTCATATTATTTCTTTTTGTATTACTGATAGAGAAAACCACCTACTTGTTCAACCTCCGTCTGAGGAGGAAGTTTGGAATATTATGAATGATATGAATAGTGATTATGTTGCAGGGCCTCATGGATTTATCATAAAGTTTTTTTTTGAAAACTTGGAATATCATCAATTTGGATGTGTTGAAAGCTGTTATTGATTTTTTTAGTAACCCTTATCCTAAATTTTTTTCTTCTACTAATATTGTCTTAATTCCCAAAAAGGAGCTTACTAATAATTTGAATGATTTTAGACCGATTAGCCTTTGTTCCTTCTTCAACAAGCTTATTTCTAAAATTATTTCTACTATATTGGTTAATATTTTGCCTAGAATTATCTCCCATAATCAAAATGGTTTTGTGAAAGGAAGGAGTATTATTGATAATGTTCTACTTGCTCAAGAAATTACTCATGATATCAATTATAAAGTGAAAGGGAGCAATATCATTTTCAAACTGGATATTACTAAAGCTTGTGATAACTTGAATTGGAACTTCTTATACAATGTTTTATACTTATTTGGTTTCTGACAATCTTTTAGTATGCTTATTAAAAATAGTATCGAGAATTTTTTTTTTTAATTATCATTAATGGGAGGAATCATGGTTTTTTTAAATCTTCCCAAGGTTTGAGACAAGGTGATCCTTTATCTCCTGCTCTGTTTATTATTACTATTAACTATTTTTCCAGGGGTTTGGAGGAATTATATAAAAGGCATCCTAATCTTCTCTACCGTACTATTGGTGGTATTCCTATTACTCACCTTAGATTTGCTGATGACTTTATTATATTTTCGAATGGGTCTTTAAACAATATTAAAGTTTTAGTTAAATTCTTAGATGCTTTTCAGAATATGAGTGGCTTGTCCATTAACAAGGATAAAAGCAATTTTATTATTTCTAAGTCTGTTAATTAGGGTAGGATCAATGATATCAAAAGGATTGTGATTTTAATTGCACTTCTCTGCTTATTAAGTATTTGGGTACCCCTATCTTTAAAGGCAGAAAAAGATTTCAATTTTTTGAAAATGTTTTCACTATTTTTCAAAGGAAGATTTCTAATTGGACCTCTAATTTACTTTCTATTGGTGGCACACTCGTGCTTATTAAAAATGTTTTAAATTTGATTCCTATTTACATTTTTCATACTTTACATCCTACTTCTTCTATTTATCTTAGATTGGACAGAAGATTAATAAGTTTTTTTTGGGGTTCCAAGAATAATAGTTCTTGTATTTATTAGGCTTCCTAGAATAAAGTGTGTGGGGTATTTAATGAAGGGAGATTAGGGTGCAAAAATATTTTTGATACTATTCAGGCTTTTTCTCATAAATTTTGGTTTTATTATAGATCTAAAATAAATTTATGAGCTCAATTTATGAATGTTAAATCTTTCAAAGAATTGCATCCCATTTTATATAGTTACAAAAGGTTTGATTCGTTGGTTTGGAAAAGGTTGTGCAACATTAGTTGGGAAGCTGAGCAATTTATTCAATGGGGGTTGGGAAACGGTAATATTGTCTTCTGGCAAGATGATTAGTTAGGGAATGGCTCTATTGACATTATGCTCAATACTCATACTATGTTTAATACTAAAGTTCATAACTTCATTCATAATGGGAATTAGAATGTTAATAAACTTAGGGAGACTATTCCTTGTGAGCTTATGAATCTTATCCTGAGCATCCCTTTACAGTTACAAGGCAATGATCGTATTTTATTTAAAAGCTCTTCGTTTGGATTTTTTAAACTTAAAAATGTGTGGGATTCTATTAGAATTAAGTATGACAATTCTCTTATTTATTCAGCTATTTGGCACAACAACATTCCCTTATCTTAGTCCATCCTTACGTGGAGATGTATTAAAGGCTTCCTTCCTATTAACACTTTACTAAGGAATAAAGGTTTTGTTTTTCCTTCTAAATGTCAATGCTGCTTCAATATTGAGAATATTAATCATCTATTTATTAATGGGAATATTGCTAAAAAAGTTTGGAGATATTTGTTGCTATTGCTAACATAGATAGTTTTGCTCATTTTAGTAATATTTTGTCTATTTTAGGAGTCTGAGTGACTAATTCTATAGGTCACATTTTCAATTTATTGCCCATCCTTATTATGTGGTTCTTTTGGAAGGCTCGTAATGATGCTAAGCACAATGAGATTAGAATGGATGCCAATCTTATTATTAATAACATGAAAAACAAAATTTTACAGCTTTATTCAAGTAATCTCATATCGAGTAAGACTTTCAAGAATTGTGAGAATTTGGCATCGAATTTTGGCATTTCTATCAATTCTGAGCCGCTGGTTAAAACCAAAAGGATTGTCAGGTCGTTAAAACCTTTGCCTTCCTTTCTTAAACTTAATATTGATGGTTCAGTTGGGACTTCTGTTGTGGGTATAGGTGGCATTATTCATAATCATTATGGAGAAGTTATTGTTGCTTATGCTAGTCCATTAAATCCTTGTAAGGTTATTTTTGCTGAGCTTATGGGTCTTTCGTTGGGCCTTGATTTCTGCCAGAGGAGAGGTTTTGTTAATGTTGCTATTAAGGTGGATGCTTTGCTGTTAATTCAAATCGTTAAAAATGAGTTTGTGGGAAATCACCTATTTTTCTATATTATTAGAAGAATTAAACAGTCTTTTTCTACCCTTAATTATACTATTGCTCATGTATTTCATGAAGGTAATGCTTGTGCGTATTGGCTGGCCAAATTTGGATGTCATCTTGAAGCTAATCTAGATTTTGGGGAGTCTAATTTTCCTTTTCTCTTAAGAGGTTTGGTTAGGTTGGATAAAATATGTTTACCTTATATTAGACTTGGTTGATGGTTGTTCTGTTTGTCTCCTTTTATGTTTTAGCTATTTTTCTTCTCAACTTCTCTGCTCTCAGGTTTGTATTTTTTTACTATTAGTGCTCCAGGTTTGGGGTGTTGGGGTTTTTCTATTTATCTTTGTTCATGTTGGATGGTTCTAATCTATTTTCATTAAGTTTGGTTTATTTATGCTGGATGGTGTTTGGGTTTGTTTAGAATGCCTGTGATAGCTTTGGTATTGATTTTAAGTGGTTGATGATGTCATCCTCCTTGCGGTTTAGGCCCAAGTTGATTATTTATGCTGGTTTGATGTTTATTTTTGTGGTGGCTGAGGTGGTGGGTTATTTTCTATTGTGGTTTAAATGTTGGGGCTTATTTATTATTACCCTTGTTGCTTGGTCTTATGTCCATCTATTTTGTTTCCTATGTGGTTCTACTATTGTTCCAGAGTGCATCTTTTGCCATCAGGCTATTACTATACTTGGTTTTTACCTGTTCTTCAGTCGGGGTTTAAAGATTTTTATGGTTATTTTGGTTGAGAGCTAAAGTTTGTTTAATCATGCTAGGGACAGATTGGTTCTGAAATGTATTGGTATTGTTTTTCACCAAATTATTTATATTCTTAGATTATCTACTAATTATGGTAATTGTCTTTTCCTTTTAGCTTTTTGTTGTTGGATTGGTTTGTTGTTTTTATGCAGGTTTACTTTGGCTTTAAGGCTATTTTTTGGCAGAAAGACTGTGCTGATTGATCATACTTGGATCTTTCTTTTTTGGGCGCTGGCTTCGCATCGCCTTATATTGTATATAGGCAATTTTGTATTTTTGATTAGTAGGGGACAATCAGCTTTTAGGTTTTATTTTTTCTTTAAATTTTGTAGCTCTTTGAGCATTAGTGAGCTGAATGTCCCCACAAGGACTATGCAATTTTGATTTTATTATCGCGTAAGCCCCTCTGTGGGTTTACAAAAAAAAAAGTGTTAAGTATGTTATTGCTCCTTATCTTAAAATTTTAACAGTCATAAACCTTATTACAGTCCATATATCGAAGATTAATTTAATTTTTTATTCATAATTTTTTAATAACTTATAAAGAAAGCAATTTCTTTACTTAAATGGTAGATTATTCTTAATCAAATCAATATTTAAGTGTGCTCATTTAATAAAAAACATGACAATATAAATATATAGTTACACTATTGTTGTGTACCAAAATTATTTATATATTTTTTAATTTTAAGAGGGCTCAATAGATGTTGAATTATCTTGGTTCCATAAATCCAACGCAAATATTGAAAAGAAGAGAAGAGTGTTTTTTTCGAAAAAAAACAAAAAAAAAAGGGAATAATCGTGAGATATGGGTCAAAATTTATGTACCGTTGAAAATTACATAAAGATAGTCTAGCTCCAAGCTATTACATAGTCATTAATATAATGTGTCACATAAGAATTTAGAATGAGAATGCAATGTGAAATGTACATTGTAAGTCGCAATTATAAGAAAAGGAAAAAGGCATATTAAGAGATGAAGGGGAGGTGAATTGGTGTGCTGCTAATTTTTCTGCATTAAATTCTTTTAATTCAAATCCACATAATGAATTTAAACTAAAATCAAATGGACATGATAAAAAATTATGAATGCAAAAGAGAAATAAGAATAACTAGGATATGAGGCATTAGACCTTTTCGTTGGGACTACACAAAGTTTATCATCACTCTAGCTTTTTCCTATCAAATAAAACTTCTTCTATATTTTTTTCCAATCTCAGGATCACTAGTTATAGGACCTCTATGCATTCTTTTGTATTCTAGTGCCAAGTAGTTTTAACTAACCAAGATTTACATGAGTACCTCAATATTTCCAACACTATTATCAAATCCCATGATATTTCAATAGATTTACACTATAAATTGTTCACCATTAATATGACCCTTAGGAATTCCCCACTACCTTAGCACTAGCTACTAGTCAACATGGTGATTTTGATTAATGCACATGTTATTCAACACATCATACGACACATTGTTATACCTATAGTATGAAATAGAATTAATATTACCCAACTTTTATTTGTAGTCACCTTTTTTTGTATGACCAAAACTAAATTTGAATCTACAAATATGTAGGGGTGAATTGATATTTTAAAAATACAGCTAACGTTAGAGAGAGAAGCTCTGAGAATTCAAAAATATTTTATTTTGAATTTTCATTTTTCGCGGCGACATCGACGGTGGAATGTCGACAGAAGGTCGTCGGCCACCTGCGGCCGGCGGTCCATCGGAGGATAGGTGTACCACGGGAAGGAACAGTGTTGGAAGTGTTCGTGATGTTTCTTCTTCTCCATCGACATTTGGAGATGGGAAGATAAAGTTGTTTACAGGTTTGAAATCTTCGTCCATGATGAACAAGCCACTAATCATTAATGAAGGAGGATTAATGATGAAAAAACAAATCTTGGAAGTTCCGGGCAAAGGAAAGAGCATAATTTCAGAAGGAAATCTCGAAAATTCTGGTAGGCTTCCCAAAAAACATATTGAGAAGGTAACAGATAAATTACCTATTCCGTCTTTTGAAACAAATGCCTCTGAAGTTTTGAAGGAAGGAGATGGTATAGTGATATCCAACATTGAAATGAAGAAGTCTATTGTTTTGAATGAATTGAATGATACTGTTTTGGAAGGGAGGATCAACGATGTCAATAATTCTGATGCGGAAAGGGAGAAGGTCCGATCTTGTTCTTCTGGAGAACTTGGGAAATGTGATGAGATGCTTGAAGTTATGCCTCAAAGAATTAACTCTGCAAACAATCTGAATGCGTGGAATAGAAACAAAAATATACAAGTCGCTGATTTGGATTATGGTGACTGCATTGCTGAAGATGGACATACAGTTAAATTGCACAAGGAGAAAGTTTGTGAGAATGCCATGAAACTGAAAAAATCCTTGGTGGTTAAAATATTTGGAGATGACGTACAATTCTCATCGATCAGCTATGAACTTAGAAGACAATGGGAAGTGTTCGGTAAATTCCATCTAACCATCCTTGGTAAAGGATGGGTGTTATGTTCTTTTTTTGAAAAAGAACACTTGGAAGCAGTTCTTAACAACGGTCCATGGTTTGTTAATGAGAACATAATTGGTATTGAGAAATGGAATAAAAAATTTGATCCAAATTATCTTGAAGGTCTTTCAGCTCCAGT
The DNA here is from genome assembly GCF_001605985.2 of Dendrobium catenatum. Lineage (NCBI taxonomy): Eukaryota > Viridiplantae > Streptophyta > Magnoliopsida > Asparagales > Orchidaceae > Dendrobium > Dendrobium catenatum. Next base: position 688 of record NW_021318615.1, on the reverse strand, counting down.
TTGGGCCAGATTGCCTAACTTACCACTTTTTTGCTGGGATGAAGTGAACATTTGCCGTATAGCTTCAATGGTGGGGAAGCCTTACTTAATTGACGGTAACATGTTTCAATGGTCGAGAAGAGAATTCGGTCGTATTTGTGTCCGAATCAAGTTGAATGATAAACTACCTACAGGTGTTTGGGTAGAAGGTGAAGAAGGAAAATTTTATCAAAAAATTGAATACGAGAGACTTCCAAATCTCTGTTTTGATTGCGGTAAGATCGGTTATGATAAGAAGGAATGTGACAAAAGCTATTTGTTGAACAAGGATAAGTCTAATCAGATGATTATGGATTTGTCCAAAGTTAACAATGAGAAGAGTACAGTGGTAGGTAATCAACCAACTGAGGATAATTTGCATAAATCTGAAAATTATGGCCCTTGGATGATGGTTAATTATAGGAAGAAGTATACTAACAATATATGGAATAGAAGACCAACTGTTTTGATGAACAAAAATAGCAAAATTTCTCAGCAAAAATAATTTGTGGCAGTGAAGAAACCAGTTAATATTGAACCAGAATTGATAGTGTTATCTCCAGCTAGGGATGTCAATATTTGACACGACACGAAAACCCGACCCGGACCCGACTCGAAAATTTCAGCTTCAGGTCAACCCGAACCTGAACCGGGTCGGGTTCGGGTTCGA
>NW_021318614.1:303646-330143 GCF_001605985.2 Dendrobium catenatum | reverse complement strand
TCGTTGGAATCAAATCGCGAAAGATCCTACGGCTCTGGGATGTCGCTGAATCAGATAAGTGAGTTGTGCTGTCGCGATGCCACGTCAGACTATGATTGCTAATGATTGCCGCAATGCAATCATTAGCCATCAATGCCCCTCCATTAACGTGATTTCAGATCCGTGGCCCAGATGGTGCCATGTAGTCCCTCCGTTACCGTGGTATCAATTTGATGTCCTGGATGGCGCCGCATGTCGAACCGTTCTGGATGAGATCAAAAGGTAGAAAACTATCTCCGCTGTTCAAAATGGACGGCTTAGATCAGGCCGATTAAAAATCTCAATGTATAGAAAGTACACGGTTAAAACGGAGCACTGTATAATAAAATCTCAACCGTTGATCACCGGATCAATGGCTGACATTTTGTACACCCAGGCTACACTACATAAATGCCCTAATAATCTATTTTTGTCTTGTTCTCTCGATCGGGTGCACCAAAATGCATGAAATTTTAAACATGACTTAACATCATGAACAAAAATGATGGGGAGACATTTATATGGCCTAAAGCAAACTTAACATAAAGTTAAATAGATATAACTACTGTAACCTAGATATTTGTTTTCAAGAGATTATATTGTTGATTCTTTAATATCTTTATACGGTTGAGCTTGTAAACTACCCTCGTATAAATCTCTAGAAGAAATCCATGCCCAAAAACATCTAGATTTGCTGTTATGAGGCTGGGATGAAGTGGGTGGTTGGTTCACCAAAATGCTCACCACCAGTGAAGTGCAACTACTTGTATTTTATAGTGGGGATGTAAAGGAGGGCTTAGGGATTCTGAACAAAATGAAAACTAAAGCTGAGAGGCTAGACGAAGTGAGATAGTGTGTGTATTCGAATAGCCTCTAAAAATGGGGTTTTGCCCTATTCAAATGATCTTGAGTTGGGTGGATGGCCCTGATGTATCAGGCACCTTGCTTTAATGCCCAGCACGTATCCTAGGCTGTTGGAAGGCTTCCCTAAAGGCTGGAGTGGCCTTGCTCCCATTGAGTGGACTTGGGATGAGTGGGGGAGGGGGGAATAATTTCCACTTACGGCTAAATAAGCCTTGCTTAGTTGGAAGAGCTCTAAGTGATCTTTAGGGTGTAAATCAGTAGACTTACAATAGCCTAAATCAGGGGAAAGTCACTTAGGAGGTGATTATGACCCTTTGGAAATATTTGAGACTTTGGGTTGACTATGTTGACCAGTCAATAGGTCAAAAAAAGCTGAGGTGGTAGGGAGAGAGCATGGGGAGTAGGTTGGGTGAACCCCAACCCTAAGGTCAATGGTCTTGAAGTCAAAGAAAGGGTTTGACCACTTCAAAGAGGGGTCTAAAAGTCTTGTTGACTTAGTTTGACCAATCAACAGGGTCAAGGTTGGTGATGTGGCACTTGGGGGTGCAATGAGCTATTTAGAATAGCTTGGGCAAGGGTCAAGGGTCAAGGGTAAAAGCTATGGTGAATGAGAGCATAAACCATAGAAAGTTGACCAAGATTGAGAGTTGACTTGGTCAACTCAAGTTGGATTGGGTTGACCAAATGCTAAGCCATGTTTAGGTTATGTCTAGGAGTTAATTTAAATTGGTGATAAGGGTTGGAGAGCTCAAATAGATTGGGTTGGCCCATTTAAACCCCTTAAGGGTTAATGGGTCAACCTAGGTTGACTTGCTCAACTAGGTTGACCCAAGACTTGGTTTTAGGTCAAATGAATTTGTTTTGATATTTTGAGTCTAATGGGTAAGGTCTCAAGGTTTGGAAAGGTCATTTAGGTCAAATGACCTATTTTGGACTCTTAATGGGTCATTAGGTCAACCTCAATTGACTTGATCAATCAGGTTGACCCAGTGGCAATGATTAGGATCAACAAGTTTGAAATGATTTTTGAATGTGTTGGAAGAGGTTCCAAGGCATGGGGTGGTCATTTCAGTCAAAATGACTGTTCTAACCCTTAAGGAGCTTCTAGGTCAACCTAGGTTGACCTAGTCAACCAAATTGACCCATAATTTGAGGTTTTGTTTGACAGGTCCCAAGTGATATTAAAATTGATTGGAAAGGGTTTCAAAGGTTGGTGAGATTTAATCAAATTGAATTTTGGTCAAAAGTCCAAAAACACCCTTAAGGGGCATTCTGATCATTTAGACCTAAGGTCAATTCTAAGTCAAAGTGATTGCAGAAAAATGTAAATCAATGCTTAACATGTTAATATCAAAGGCCTGGAAGTGATCAAGGATTTGGAGGGAGCTCCAAGGTCAAATTCCACTAGGTGATATGCCCAATGGCATAGGTCATAAATATTTGAAGGTTTTGCAATTTTTGGAAATGGATTTAATTTTTGGGCTCAAAAACATCAGATTTAGCTCAAACTTGAAGGGCTGGCTCTAGAGGCATGTTTTATCAACCTGCAATTGATAGACTCTGAATCAGGGGTCAATTGATTAGTTTTAAAGTGTTAAAAAAACACTGGAAAGGCTTTCAGGACCTAGGCCCTTAGCCATTGATTTTGGTTTGGATTGACCTAAGATCTAGATTGATCCTAAGTTCTGGAGACTAGAAGGAATCTAGGATCTAGGAAATCCTAGGGTCTAGAGTCCAAGAGAGATCAGAGTGACCTCATACAAAAGTGAGGTCAACAAGGATCGAGGCTAGGGTGGAATTCAACGAGTGGGGGCATTCCCTGGAAAAAATAAACGAGGTAGGCTAAATGAGGAAAAGGGAGGGGTTCAATTTTTAGGCAATTACTGACACCATTTTTGACAGTTTCAACCACCAAAAATTTGTCACATAAAAATGGTGGTTAAACAGTCGATAAATACGTCATGAAAACATTATAATGACAGACCTTCCGACGGTCATTTGATCGCTAATACCAATAGTTTAGTCTTTTTACTGGCTATCTAACTACCGATAAATAGCGGTAGTCAAACCGCTAGTAATTATGGTGGTCAAATGACCGTCGAAAGTTTCACTGGTATTTAGTGAATTTTCTGTAGTGCCTAAGAAGTATAGCGTGGTATATTTATGTTACCATGTGCCCCATGAACTAATTTATTTAGATTCCAAAATTCATAACTTATTTTATTTTGTAGGAAAGCCTTTATAAGAGATCCAAGGAAAACATATCTGGCCAATGGTTGCATAAGATACATAATTGGAGACAAAAGTAAATTAATCACATTGTAGTCTAAATGTTGTGGAAGAATGACATTTGGATACAACAGCACGAGGCAAGTGGTTTGTACAAGTTCTAGATCAAAGCCAAATGATTTTATAATTGAAAATGTCTTGCTAGTAAGACAAGCATAATTTAATTAAGCATTAGTTAGTTGTGGGATAAAGACTTTGATGTTAAATTTTATTCTAACAAATGTTTATGAATATTAAACAATAAATCTAAGTTATAAGGGTTATGAATTAATAACATTTATGTGCTTAATCTTAATTATATTGATAAAATAAGTTAAATATGCTACCTAGGGACAACCTTAGATGAATCTTGGCTATGACATATAAGACTATGTTATGGCAGCATGAGAACACTTTTAAAAAATCACATTGTTAGAATTGGGTAGATGTATCCCTAAGGTAGATTTCATAAATAAACACCTATGCGATGCATGTCACTTAGGAAAGTAAGTGAAATTATCATTTCATTCAATCAAGGAGGATGTCACATATAGGCCACAAGAGGTTCCTCATATGGACTTGTATGAATTTATGTGCATTATGAGCAGAGGTAAATCATATGGATTTTTAATTGTGGATGTTTATATAAGGTTTACTTGGATAATGTTTATGGATAATAAAAGTAAATCCTTCAAGGAATTTATAATATTTTCTATAAGGATTCAATGGAAAAAAAGGATTCATCTTAGTGTGCACTAGGGTTTTGATGATTACAAATACTATTGATTATACTAGTCTAAATTTTAGTTGTTTATAGGACATTTCTTCATATATGAATATTGCAAGTAAGGGAAGGATAGTAATACAAAGCACACTGTTGATAGAATCAGGATGAGGATATGGAGGTATTATAGAATGGAACATAAATAATTTTTGACAAAGGTAAGAAAATAAAGAAGTGAAGAGTATGTGTGAATTAGTTTTTTTTTCTTGAATTTTTTTATACATCAAGTACTTTTTGGGTTGAACAGTTAGCATGCAAAAAAAGTGCAAATCTAAATAAAAAACTTAAAATTTTAATTAAATTAGTTTATCATTATACTATATAATTTTAATCATACTATATGATATGAACGACATTTTCTTAATTTATTATAATCAAGTGGAATTAATTAACATAAATTTAAATTTAAAATATTTACATAACTAATCATTCTGTATGATCTATATCATACTTGTCAATTCGTTATTTCAAATTAAAATTGTCAATTTTTATATTTCCATAAATAAAAAACTTTGAAATTTAAACTAATTATAGTTGATGAACTATTTTGTACTATACAATTTTTTTTTTCTCATATTAGTATTTACATATATGGGAACTTAAAATCAAGGAATCATATTAGAGAAAATTACATATTATATGATCTTAATTATATAGTCCAAACAAATAGAGAGCTTGTTAGGAAAAACCTCGTTCGAGCAAGATGATCCAATTCTATGAGCTGACAAAATTTAAAGATCATACTATCTAATCTAGGAATCATGCTATATGATCAGCTCAAAAATTTTCATAATCAATATTCCAAGATTTATTTTCAATCCATAATAAAAATGCTTAACTAAAAATAGAGAAAATATATATGATAGTCAATGAGAGTGTTATAGGGAGTTAGAGTGAGAGTCTTGCTTGAGGAGAGACCACTAAATCTTAGATAAAGTCTTGAAAGCTTCATGAAATATTTTGAGGGAGTGGGAAAGAAAGATTCTAGAGAATGTGTGGGATTTTTTAAAGGGGTTTCCAAGAGATCATTATGTGAGAGAAGTTCATAATATTGTTCATCTTTATTAATATTCATGTTCCTCAAGTTGTTGTATGTAAAAGCACTTTGGTAAAAGATTGTTTGAGTGTCTTCGTATGGGAGACTCTTTATCTAGCTAGGGGACTAAAGGTGTAGGCATCATATAGCACTTAAATTATAAGTATTGATACTAAAAATTAATTTACCTAGGGTTAGAGGTGTAAGCCAAAAAAATTTTAATATCAATACTCCTTAATAGGAATATTGGATAAATCAATAAAGAACTAATGAAAATTAGATGAGCCTCATCATCAATCAATAGAGAACTTATGGAAATTAGATGAGGATTTTCTTCATTTTCTAGGTTAACTTGCTTTAGTTTGTCTACAGTTGATTTATTATCTTTTTCAACATCTAAATCATCTAAAGTCTCTAAATAAATTTTGTTAAAGATTTAACATTCCTTGTGAAGAGACTGCCAAACTCTAAATTATTGGATTAAACTAAAAAATATTCATCATCATCAAATAGACAAATAGTACCGAAGCCAACACCTACTTAGAATTTTGGTTTATAATATTTCATATTCCACCATCTTTTAAATTATTGAGCTTCACCTCTAGTCTAAGCTGATGGTGTTAAACCTTACTTAGCAAAATTTTTTACACAAGTAAAGCACTAGTTAAAAGATAATTCTATTATTTCATTTAAAAATGGATAAAAAAATACATCAATTTATACATTTTTTTTTTGTAGAAAGGAGAAATCTACTATTTTTAATACCATTTTGAAGAATAAAAAGATGCCATATGAGTGGAGAATGAGTGTGTTAATTCCTATTTTTAAGAATAAAGGTGATGCACAAGATTATGCAAATTATATAGAAATTAAGTTAATATGTCATACTTTAAAACTATGGGAGCGAGTTATGGAGCATAGGTTGCGGTGTGATACTAATGTTTCTCAAAATTAATTTGTATTCATGTCGGGTAGGTCAACTATGCAAGCCTTACATTTATTAAGATGTTTGATGGAGAAATATAGAGAAAATAAACTGGATCTGCATATGATATTTATTAATTTAGAAAAAGTATATGATAAAGTTCCAAGAGAAGTGCTATGGAGAGTTCTTGAAAAGAATAGGATTTAATAATGCTTATATTCAAATTATTAAAGATATGTATGCAGGAGCTATTACTTATGTTCAAACACAAGGTGGTTTGACCAATTATTTCCCTATTTCGGTTGGGTTACATCTAGGATCAGCCTTAAGCCCATATCTTTTTACTTTTTTCATGGATGTTCTCATTAGACATTTGTAAGAGGATATACCTTGGTGTATGCTTTTTGCTGATGATATTCTTCTTGTTGATAAGACTAGAAAGGGAGTTTAAGGTAAACATGAATTATGGAGGTCAACCTTAGAGTCTAAAGGTTTTTGCTTGAGTAGATCTATAACGAAATATATGGAGTGTAATTTTAGTAGTAATAAACCTAGTGAGGGGATTGTGACTTTGGACGATCAAGTCATTAATAAGAGTATACATTTTAGATATCTTGGATCTATTGTTTAGAGTGATGGTGAAATAGATGGGGATATTATTAGCAAAATTCAAGTTGGATGGTTGAAGTGGAGGATTTCATCGGGCTTGTTGTGTGATAAAAACATACACTTCAAACTTAAGGGAAAATTCTATAAGATGGTGGTGAGGCCTGCAATGTTTTATGGTGCCAAATGTTGGTCATTAAAAGAGAAGCATAATACTAAGCTAAGTGTGGCATAAATGAGGATGCTCAGATGGATGAGTGGCTTTACCCTTAGAGATAGGATACAAAATCAGCATACACATGAAAAGCTTGGAGTAGCTCTAGTAGAAGATAAGATTAAAAAGAGTTGCCTTAGATGGTTTGGTCACATAAAACGGTGGCCTTCCGATGATCCGGTTAGGAAAGTAGAGGTATTAGATTTGACTTATCTTAAGAAAGGTAGAGGTAGACCTAAAAAGACTTGTTTAGACAATATTAGAAATGATCTTTCTCTATTATATTTAAATAAGAATTTGACTTTTAATAGGATAGAATGGAGAAAAAGGATTCATGTAGCCGACCCCATGTAGTGAGATAAAAGCTTGTTTGTTATTGTTTTTGTTATTGTAAGGAGAAATTTACTACATTTATAATTTGGACTAAGAGTGAAAGCCACTTTAATAACCAACTTAGTTATACCAATAGTGGGGTTAAAGTTATATTCTCTACATATTTCTTAACTTTACAAAAATAAACACAACTGAATTATTTTCTTCAGCAAATTGGACTCTATCCTCATCGTTCGCTATATGACTCTAAAGCAACTTTAAACTTTAGCTTTTTAACCATATTTGTATACACTACATCCTATTATTTTTTTCTCAAACACAATGATTCATCCTCTAAGCGAGATTCCAAATCAATAAATATTACATGTCTCCATATTTGCATATACACATTTCACTCTTTTGTAATTTTTTATTTGTCCATCTTCTACATCTCCCTCTAGCTAGTTGAACCAATCTACCACCTTTCTGTGCATGTGGGATAAGATGCTTTTCTCTCTCTCTCTCTCTCTCTTACCTTTTCCTTCTCATCTTCTTTCTTTTCTTCAGCTGGCTTGAAGTTTCTAGAGATGGCTATGCTTTTAGGCAACTAATATGTAGCGTCATCATATATTCCTACTCCATTAATTGAGAACAAATAAATATCTCCTTCAATACAATATTTAATACACTCATGAGAGTATTTAATACACTGATAGAGACAAAAAGGTGCCTTCTATATTTTTGAAGCCAGGTTCTACCCTGAAGAGCAATAAAAGAAGTCTCTAAATCTATAATATGAAAGTTAGCTATTTCTAATAGGAGGGTTATAGAGCACATAACCCTTTCATATTTTTTATTGAAACCTTGCAATATCATTTTGTTAAAATTGAGTTTACGAGTATCCACATATAGGTTGGCAAGAGTTCTAAAGCTTTTAATATTGACCATTTCATCTGGATCTATAGGTACATGTGACAGCTTTAAGTTATCCACATTTATTGAGATATATAACGGGAGATTATTGTCGGTAGTTCTCATTAACAAGTCTTCATCTGAGAATGTTACACTTGGAAACTCTTTGAATTTTAATGCTTCTTGTTGTTGTACTTATGTTAGTTGAGCCATAGAGATTTTTGGATGAGCAAAGCTTTGATTAAGGCCTCCCTCATTTCCTTGGACATGAATAGAGCATTATAAATACTCAATTTCACAAAAAGTTTTTTGTGATTAGCTAGGATAATATAATCTACTATAGGAATTTCTTGATTAGCAACATCTTGAGATTGTACAGGCTTAGACGATTCTAAAGTTTTATTATTATCAATGAGTTATTTTCCTTTATCTGTGATAGATGCTCATAACACTGGTACCTTGCCACTACAAAGGTTTACTTGTACTACCTCTTCATGGGAAGAGGCAATAGAATTGTCTACTTCTTGATTGTTGATTACTTATAACTTTCATCTAGTGAACTATTAGAATATGACATCTTAATTTCAATGCAAATATGAGAACTGTTAATGTCAAGAATAGGGGAATTGCCATCAAAGAAATATTGAAAAGATTCTTTCAATTCAATCAAATATATTTACTTCATGAGAATTGTTTTCTACTGAACTGGTTGAATTATTAATAAGCTCATCATTATATATATATATATACTAGATATACATTGAATCTTTCTTTATTATCTTCTTAGTCCTAGATAGGTTGAAATAAAAATTATACAGGGTGAGCGGCCAAGAAATTTAGGTCTCCCATCCACATAAAGTAAAACTTTATTGTCAACTGATTTATTCGTGCTTTAAGTCTTCTCCTTCAAAATTATAGAAATATGGTAGACACAAATCTTCTTAGGTTGTTTGGTTAGAGTTATCTTCAAATTTTCCTCAAGACTTACCATATCAACCAGGATGAGATTTTATGCTCCTTGGGATAAAAAAAGATGAACGATATACTTTCTTTAAAATTCTTTTATAGGATGATACAAAGCAACATCCCACACATCATTAAAATTTATAATGTGAGAAGGTGTAGAAGGCTCACCAATCATGCACTTGGTAGATCTCTAGCTAAAATTAACCAAGTACTTTTCAACAACCAAATAGGATATAATCTACTAAATTCTCCATGGGTTTGAACTTTTCAACAACCAGATCCTCGATGGTGACATGATGTCTGGCTCCAAAAGATCTTTTTACAAATAGGCTCTCTAATTTAGTGAATGTACAGATAGACCCACAGGGAAAGTCTACATACAAATTGAATGCAACTCCTAATAGACTACAAACAAATTAATTGATTAATAATGCATCACACCCCCCAGCATTGCAATAGCTAGCTCTAAAATGCCTGAGATGTTGTTTTTTATTTTTAGTACCATCAAAATTATTAAAAGGAGGCATAAATCCTTTTGGATATGATATCAAGCCATTTTCTTCTAAGTATGTCTACCCTTAGAATATAAAAAGTACCCTGAGATTATGCTAACGCCTTTTTAACCTTCTACTCTACCATGTTCTTTATGTCCGTTGACTAGATAGATTCTCACTCTTTCTTTGCAATTTTATATTCTTCTTTAACTTTTTCTTTCTTTTTACTCTTTAACTGAATAGACTCACGATTTGGTGACTTTACCTATACTCTATGTGAATGAGATTCTCTACTATGTAAGGCGGTAATAGTAGCTATCATTTCTTCCATCTTTTTTTCCATTCTAGATGTCTATTCATCTTTTTGATTTAGTTGATTTGATAGATGCTATGTTAAGTTAAGTGAAACACTTTCCTCAACCTCGACATCTAAAAGAACTATTTTGAATGTATGCTTATTAAGTATAAATTATGTTCCATTTATCATATTAAAATTTTGTAAAAATGTTTTATTTTATTTTTGTTTGTATAAGAAATGTTTAAGATAAGGTATAAATTCATAAATATTGAACGAGCACCACAACACCCATTGATTCCCTACTACAATATTGTTATTTACAACATCCCAGTATCTGATCCAAACATTACGACACTGGCCATTCCAGAATTTAAAAGAAAATTAGCATTGCGGTGGAGTCAAAGTCAATGCCGCAATGTATCATAGTGCTACTATGCAAAAAATTAACACCGTGGATCTTCAGTCAATGTAAATTAAATGCTAAAGCACTAATCTTAATGCCACTGTAGTGCCGAATTACACTTTTAAGCGCTATAGTGTTGAATTCTTATGTCGCCATGATGGAGAAATTACCAAAATGAGGAGCCACACCGACTCAACCAAAAAACAAGTCCATTAAACCATTAATCGTGCTAGGCCAGTATAATGCCATAGTGCAGCAAGCCTAACAACACCAAGGAGCTTTTTCATCTTATAATGTTGTAGCGTCAACACTTCAAGTGTCATGAAGCCTAAGATTGTTTCTACAATTTTTTTTTACTACAGAGCTCTATCATTTCAATGGAGTCTTATTCATTTAAGCATCTTTCCTAAGTTTCCTGTTAGAGTAAAGTCTAAGGGAGGTTAAGGAAGGGTAAGATACTTTCACTTGGAGATCTGCATGTATTATATAAGCAATTCTATTATTACAGGAAGGAGTGTGGAGAATATCAATTGATTCTTCCGAGTAACATTTATCATTATTAATTCTCCTATATCTTTTTCTTATATGAATGAAATGAACATAAGTTTGCTTTTTATATTATTTATGTCTGGCTAAATGATTGAGTTTGGGCTAATGATGTGTTTATATATATATAAGCTCATGCTCTTAATTTAATACATATAATGGTCATACATATGATTAATATCTAGTATGATGTATTACCTCGATGGAGGAATATTAAAATAAATAAGAGTATTGAAATATAATATTGGCATACCTTCACATATGATATTAAATATTTTAGGTTCTATGGAGATATTATAATTGTTGGGAGCTCATAAATCTCTTTTTTTTTTTACCACTATAAGCTCAACAAAAATCTAGGGATGCATGTGCTCTAATTCACATCTAAAATTAAGAGTCTCATTAAAAAAAACTATATTTTTTGTGCTCGTTAGTCTAAAGTACTTTATTAACTATTTTTCATTTAATAGAATAAATCATGTATCTATAATAATTATAATTAAGCAAATTACTTTTTCATGGGATAGACACTATTCTCTATCACTTTATTACTTGATCAACACATATACTTATGTATTAAGTGATCTTCCATTATTATATATAAAAAAATCTAAGTATATTTATGTTGCACTCTAGTTATTTGTGTAATTGTATTTTGTTTATTATTTAGTTTTTTGTTCTTTATTTTGTTACATCATCGTTGTATGCTTAATTGATCTAATAAGGAGCCATTATTGTTTGATTATGATATAGAAACCCTTAAAAAATTTAAAAAATAAAAAATTACTAGAAATGTCTGAACTAGTGTAAGATTAGGACCATTCTAGACCTCTTAGAATATATGTTAACCCTGTAGTAGGACTCCTTCAAAGTATCAATAGACCTATTATCCAAGCCAATAACTTTGAACTTAAACCTGCCATAATTTAAATAATTTAAAATTTTCAATTTCAGAAACTCCTATTGAGGATCCCAACCTACACTTAGCTAACCTCTTACAAATCTATAAAATATTCAAGTATAATGATGTTAGTGATGATACCATTAGATTCCAATTATTTTCATTTTCTACATGGGACAATTACGATGCGGTTGAATTCCTTGCCTCTAGTCTCTATAATCACTTAGTTTGGGGTAGCATACAAATTTCTAGCTAATTATTTCTCACCTTCAAAATATGTCAAGTTTAGGAATGATATCACATCTTTAGCCCAATTTGAGGGAGAGTCAATTTATGAATGTTGGGAGATATATAAGGAAACATATAGGAAATACTCTCATCATACATTACCTAATTGATTGGCTATTCAGACATTTTATAATAAATTGGCAGGATTCCATACATTAATTATAGATTCAATAGCTGGAGGATCTTTGATGTCTAAGCCATTTGAGGAAGCCTTTGAATTAATTGAGAAAATGGCTATAAATAGTTTCCAATGGTTTTCTAATAGAGTGAAACCTAAGAGAGTAGCTGATATTTATTAAAAGTATGAGATGCGCCAAGAGGGGGGTAAATTGGTATTTTTTGAAATAAAGAACAAATCCTAAACAGGAGTTCTAATTTTTTTGTAGTTTTCAAAAAATAACTTAACTTGAAGTAGAAGACCAAAAAAATTTAACTAATGCGGAAGAGAATACTTGAACACAAATAGCAACAATGGATTCCACAGAGAATTTCACAAAGCAGTTATAATGAAAATCAAATGCAAGCAAAAGTAAAAAGCGGTAAGGGAAAGATCACAACAAAGATTTATAGTGGTTCGGTCACTTGACCTATGTCCACTCGTTCCTCTCACTTAGTCACTCATTAAAATTATTACATTTTTATGCTTAAAACGAGCTCCAAAAATCCTGAAATGTTTCAAATTAGCCATTATTATCGTACAGTACGATTCCACATCGTACAGTACGATTAGTATAAATGAGCTTCATCCTAGTATGAAGGTTTACGAACAGTTCAAAAAAAATTGTACAAAACGATATAAACTCGTACCGTACGATCCTCAACTCTTCTATTCGTACAGGATGATAGCCTGGATGATCAAAACTTGTCTCTGTACATCGTAGGGTACGACCTAATTCGTACAGTACAAATAGTCAAATTTAAGGTATCATCCAGGATGAAGTCTAGGACGATCAAAACTTGTCTATGTATATTGTAGGGTACGATACACTTCGTACAGTACGATTAGGCAAAAATCAAGGGATCGTCCAAGACGAACTCCGGGACAATAAAAAATAATCTCAGTTCATCGTATAGTATGAACAGGTTTGTATAGTATGATTACCAATCAAAGATTAATCCTTGATTTATTCCACTAATAACGGGTTAATTTAAGTAAGTATTCAAAATAAATTGTACAGTATGAATCTCTTTGTACAGTATGAATGGCTGATAAAACTTACTTAAACTAATCTAGCAACTAGGTTTTGGATTAGTAACACATCGTACAGTACGATACTAATCGTATAGTATGACCAGTTCACAGAAAGACGTTCTAACCAGATCAGATCGTACAGTACGACATAAATTCGTATAGTACGATCAATAGAGAAAAAATCTATATTTTTCTTTTAAAACCCTCTCCCCCTGTATGTGTGCATGGTTGCTTAGATTTACATGCAGTTTGTGGCCAGACTCAAGAAAAGAGAAAATAAAATAAATGAAAAAGTTATAATATTACAGACTCACACTCCTACTCTACTTAATCTTGAGTCTTCTTGTTATCCCGAGTAACTTGTAATCTTTTTGAAATATTAATACTCATAGATAATAACATAAATCAAAGATATTCAATGAATAGTAGTTCAGGCGACATTATTTGTCATCATTAAAATCTCAAACTCGGGGTCATGGATTACAACAAATAAGTCATATGAAAAATCATAGTAATTGATCTTGAAAGAGATTAAAATAGAATTACAATAACAAAGTTAATTACCATTAGATGAAAACTAAAGATGAAAAAAATTTAAATTAAAAAATAACTTAAATAAGAAAAATTGATCAAGGTCATGAAGCATTCTAGACAATTAGATAAGGAGACTTATTTCAAAAGTGACAAAATGAAGATTAGTTTATTTTAATTTTGAAAATAAAGATTAATTTAAAATTACATTGATTTGAAATAAAGATTAAACGATAGAGGAAAGAACATATTCAATTAGTGACATTATACATCTTTTCAAATATTTGTGGCACACTTTATACATCTTTTTATATTTGGGCTAATTTTGTGCCTCTTTTCATTTTGTGAACTATTATGCATTCTTTTGATTTTTTTACACATTGTACATTTCTTTTTGATATATCCTTTTTTTTAATTGATCTTTCCAAAGTTAATAATCTAAAAAATCAAATTTCTCTAATTACAAAAATAATTATATTGAAAAGAGAAATAAAAAATAATAAGACATCAAAAATGTAATAATAATATTCAAATTATGTTTGCCTAAAAAGAATATGAGATTGATATCCTTAACTTGATCAAATTATAAGTTAACTTAAATTTTTAAAAAATTAGATTTCACAATGAAATTAATTTTGTAATGCAAGTTAATTTATAACACTTTTAGATCAATTAAAACAGGATTATCATATAAGCAAACTCACATTTCAAATAAGGAACAAAAACAACTAATCAAAATAAGACATTTTTTTTACTAATATCAAATAAATATCAGATACATTAAGGTTATTGATATCAATCATATTAATCATCAAAACAGCACAACATCAACACAACCCTAAACAAAAAAAACTACAACAGAAAGACATAAACACTGACATCATCACGTCGTCATCATATCAGGAAAGGACAGGCAAAGGCAACTGTAAAGAAGTACATCTAAAACTTTGAAGGATCCTGGTCTAGAGGAGGAGGCTAGTTGAAGACTAAGAAATAACTATTCATCATAGCTACATTAGTGTTCACCGAGTCGAACTCACCTTGGATCCAACCTATGTCTTGCTGGTACTATGCATCCTGCTAGTTTACGTATGTCTAAATTTGATCAAAATGTTGATAAAAATGACTCTCTAACAGATCAAAATGTTGGACCATCTCCTGAAAGTCAGGTCCCTGAGCAGGTGCAGGTTCTCCCCTTTCTCCCTTAGTATCCTCACTTGAATTCTCATTCTTCCCAAAAAGAGATTGAAAATAGGCATCGGTGAAGAAGATTGGTAATTCAATGGGAATATTATGATGAATAATGTTGTACTTTATTTCCAAAACATAAGTCACTAAATATCCTAGAGCAATATTTTTCTTCTTCTTATAAGAAGCAAAGCTAATTTCAAAAAGGTTATGAATGTAATCAAAAATGAGTTAGGCCTCATCAATTGGTTGTCCAGTCATAATCAAATAAGTAACTGTGGACAGAAGAGGAGTAAAATTTATGTGATCACCAGCCTTAAGAATGATTGAAGTTATAAGGACATGCTGAATGACCCTTGCATTTTGATTCAAATTGTATACTCTAACCAAATTATAAACTTGAGTGACACCTCTAAGAGTCTTATTTATTTCAGATCAATCATAGTCAGATTTGGAGGTTAAAGTGTGTGCTCTAGTCCTACAAATCCTTAAATAGAGAACGGTTCTTAGATCTTCCTTGGTTATTTCTACCCATTGTTTTCTCACAAAATAAGTTATCTTACTCTCATCCTCACTAAACCTCATATTCGCTAAAAAATTGTGAAAGCTCCATATGATAAGCCTGAATCAAAGTCAAAATAAAGGATATCTGGGTTGAAGCAAATAGAGGCATGACTTAAAAGTGGATATCATCTTGAATCAAAAGTCTAGAGGGAGTGATTTTTTCAGCGACAAACTTATAGAAGGAATCCTCATTTACTCTAGACAGAAAATTTTCATCTCCACCCCTGGATGATGAACCCTTAGAATCTCTACCGTGCTTGTTAGAACTTATCATTCTTAGGTTGAGAGGGATTCAAGGAGGACGTTGAAGTGTATGAAAATAAATTCTAAAATCCTCCTATTTAAAGAAAAATGACCCTTCATATAATATGAAAAGCAATTCATACGTATGATCTTGAGATCATACAGGATAAAAAAAAGTTTTATAAGGATGAATGATAACGTTCAAAATGAAACGACTTTTCACAAACATACAATTTACGAGGCATCCTTTTGTATAGACTTTTTGACCATACAATTGTACAGACGAACAGGTGTTTGTCCGGGATGATAAGTTATTTAAAATCATTTTAATAACGGTTAGGTTCGTCCCCCACAAAAAAATGACACGTGGATCGTACAGATGAAATTTTCATTCGTACGTACGATCAGTTATAATAACTGATTCTACCCAGATAACCATCTACATGCGTACAGACGAATGTATACAGATCTTATGGGATGATGACAGTATCGTATAGTATAATCTATGTTAGAAAATTAAAACTTAATGCATTCACTCCAAAATAATGATGGACATGCTACATAATTCATATGGTACGCAATAAATTTCATACAATATGATTTAAACACTTAGAAAATCAGCATGAAAATAAGAAAATAAATTTTGATAAATGATATATGTCCAAAATAAACAAAACACAAAAAAAAACACACACACACACACACACAAACAAAAACATTTACAAACAAAAATAGAAAGCAAACATAAGAAACATATCAAGTTTGTAGAAGTCTTTATCTAAGAATTAAGATCAATCACAACTATCCTTGTTTTTAATGTGCCAAAAGTATCAAAGGCTAGTGATTTTGTAAAAATATCTGCATGTTAATTTTCAGTTGAAATATGGTTCGATTCAATTTCTTCTTTGGATATATGATCCCTAATGAAATGATGTCTTATGTCCATATGTTTGGTTCTATAATGTTAAATAGGATTATTTAAAATGTAAATAGCACTAGTATTATCACAATAAATTAAATTTATTCCTATTTTAAATCCTAAATCAATCAACTATTATTTCATCCAAATAACATATACCATATAACTTTCTAGGATATCAAATCCATAAGTTCTAAGTTCCCAAAAGATATCTCAAAATCTTTTTTATTGCTTTCAAATATGATTCTTTTAGATCTAATTGAAATCTAGCACACAAATAAATATTAAACATAATATCTAATCTGCTAGTTATTAAATAAAGAAAAGATCTAATAATTCTTCTAAATTTATTTTTCCTTTGGGTCCTCATCCAACTGAACTGAGGAACTCATAGGTGTATTAACTGGTTAAGTATTATTAATTTCATACTTATTGATGATGTCCTTAACATACTTCGACTGACTAAAAAAAGTTCCCTCCTCAATTTGCTTAATGCTAAAATCAAGAAAATAACTAAGATCTCTGATTAAGCTCATCTCAAATTCACTACTCATTATTTTAGAAAAATCATCAAAAAGATTTTTATTTATAGATCCAAAAATAATATCATTAACATAAATTTGAACAATGAGTATATCATCTCCCAATTTCTTCAAAAGAGAGTAGTGTCCTCACTTTCTTTTTCAAAAGATCTCTCGAGTAGGAAAGTGCTTAATATCTCATATTAAGCCCTAGGTGCATGTTTCAATCTGTATAATGCATTTTTAATTTAAAAACATAATTTGAGAATTTTGAATTTTTAAAACCTAAAGGTTGTTCAACATAAACATCCTCTTGTATCATCCCATTCAAAAATGCACTTTTAACATTCATTTGAAATAATTTAAATCCTCTAAAACAGACAAAGGCTAACAAAACCCTAGTTATTTCAAGTCCTGTTACAGGAGCAAAAGTCTCCTCAAAATTAATCCATTCAATTTGATTATACCCCTTAGCCACCAATCTAGCCTTATTTCT
This sequence comes from Dendrobium catenatum, assembly GCF_001605985.2. Classification (NCBI taxonomy): domain Eukaryota; kingdom Viridiplantae; phylum Streptophyta; class Magnoliopsida; order Asparagales; family Orchidaceae; genus Dendrobium; species Dendrobium catenatum. Next base: position 312,654 of record NW_021318614.1, on the reverse strand, counting down.
CATAACAACTCCTAACTCATTCTTTTTATTTTTAAATATCCACTTAGTTCCAACTATACTTTGATATTTTGGTCTTACAATTAATTCTTAAACATTATTTCTTACAAACTGATTTAATTCTTCTTGTATTGCCAAAATTTAAAATTCATCTAAAAGAGCTTGATTTATATTTGTGGGTTCTATCATTAAAATAAAGATAAAATAATTGACTTCTTTGCTAAGTTCACGCCTAATCCTAACAACCTCACTAGGTGACACTTATTCACAGGCATGTACACACATTATAGGCTTTCATCTTTGCTTGCAAATGACATCTAACATGAGTATCCATATGTCTAAGAAGTTAATAAACCCAAAAATATATTTCTTGTCGTCACTTGCATGCAGACTGCTATTCACACAGCATATTTATTGTAATGTCTTGCAGATCGATGCCTGCATTTATCCCAGACTTGTTACTTCTGCGCATAGGCAACGTGTAACACTTGCTCTCATCTTCTGCTTTATGCTTTTCATGGCCATCATCTACAAGCAAATTGAACTAAATAAAAATCTTCTAATGCCCTTTGTAAGTAGATTTTTGCATGCTTTGTACTTTGGCTTTTAGTGCTTGTGAGAAATTAATGCATTTATTTGCAAGTCACACGAACCATTGGATGCATTAAGTCTCTTTGCGCATTTATTGCATCCTTCTTACATGTGTTTGTGGAGGGTTGTATTCACCATACACATTACCACATTCATTTGCAATAACCCACATTATTTATAGGTGGATTGGTGTATTTACTCATCATTGATAGCATGAAGATTATATTCATTTTGGAGTTTTTTGAATACACTTTCATCATCAGGTCATTGCATATTGAGCTCTTTTGTTGCATTTCTTCCGACGTTTGATGAAGCTTGCATGCATTTATGTTCATTGTAATTATCTGGCATTTTGCTCGCATATAGCATTAGTAAGTAGAACGGGTATCTCGTAAGAGGTCCGTAAGTATTTGCATTTTTATATACCACTTGTTCTTACTTGAGATTAATTGGTATATTTGTCGGACATTGCAAGGTAGTCAACTATAAGGGATGAACAGATTTGCCTTTATTTTGATATTGTTAATAAAGCATTAACGTAGTCATTATATTCCCTTCATACTCATTACATGTAGCCTTCCAATGTTCATAAAGAGCTACTACATTTACCTACGAATGGCCCATCGTTGATTAGAGGGACGTCGTGATATTCCTTACAAATTCCTTGTAGCCACCACAAATTCCTTTTCCAATTGTAAGCTAAATGTTACATGCATGGTAGACCTCCTACAATAGTTTACAGGATGTCACATGTGTCACGAGTGTATGATCCTCCGAATGCAGGTTGTGTGTTCATTTGTTTGTAAGCTTGGATTATCCCAAGGATATTATTGTACTTGTTGCACATTCCCCATTTGTAAGCAATCCATTGTATACACTATGGGCCATTCTCTATGTTATAGTGTTGTCGCAACCCAATTATTCACTTGCTTATGAACAAATCATATGCGTTGAGATTTTAGCACAAATCTCCTATCAATTGTCTGATGTTTATTTGGATGGCTTGGGCTCATCATATGGTACGTGTATGTTTATTTATTATTTGGAACTTGAACCGTGTTCCCTATGTTGTATTTGGGTTGGCAAGCATAAGTACCTTGAATCTAGCTCATGGATGAATTAAGAGCCTTATAGCATCACTAGCAATCAACATCCCTTATTTTCATCATTTGTTCACGTCATATTGGTCATTATTCATGATCGTGGTGTTTTGCCTTATGGCTTACAATGATATTCATTGAAGAGGACTTTGAATCAATGTTGGCAATCAAGTTGTATTCTTCTGTCACTTTACCTTTCATCATTCGTAGGTGAGATATATTCATCACAGCTCTCTTACTCATGTTTATTGGTGTCTCATTGAATCCATTAGTCTCAATAGTTCACAAGGGATTGATGTACCTGCTTATAAATCATCTTAACTTCATTGTTCATGAGTGAGATGTTAGGGATTTCATGTACCATGAGATTTGAATGACTCAAAATTTTCTTAATTAACATTCCATTCAAGTTGAAGTGATAATTCCTTAACCTCCCTAGAATTTTTTGCGTTATTACTCAAATCAAGTTCCTTATTGGTCATTCTTCTTAATAATGTTCAAGCTCAGGTTAGGTTCATGTTCATTGTAGTTCACATCAGATTCGAGTCCAAGTCTTCTGTGGTCCAGTCTGTATGTCTAGTTCATTATCATTTGGTCCAAGCTCAATTTCATTTTAGTTTGTCATCATTAGTTCAATGTAAAGTCTCCTTCTTATTCATTTGAGTCCAAGATCATTCAGTTTTTGGTCCACTATCGTTTAATTAGCAAGTTTAAGTCCCCTGCATTTGCTCTAAATTTTGACAACTTCTTAGCATCTCCCTCGTTTAGGGGAAATCTAAGAGACATAGCCTTCCCCTTCACACTGTGTGAGCGCTTCAAGTAGGTGTCGAATGACACTGCAGTCGCATTTTCTTTAATCCCCATCACGCTGCGTAAGCGCTTAAGGGTCTTCGAGATACCTATTTTGAAATAACGTAGTTTTCTTTCCCTTGCTATTCTACACGAGGGCTTAAGGGTACTTAATTTTTATCCTTGTCACACTACACGAGTGCTTCGAGGCTTACCCGCCTAATCGCAAGCGTCACACTGATTTTCCTCGCACTGTGTCGTTTGAACGCGTAGGGAGGTCTGTCAACTCGCTGCAAGCATCGAGTGCGAGATTTAAGTTTAGAAATTATACCTATAAATGGTGACGTCGATGATGTTGTTGAGGCTCGTGAATTGAGACAATAACTTTCTTTTTTTTTTTCTTTTTCTCCTCTCTTTTATTTTAGAAATTTCCTTTTTCCTCCCTTTTTTTTATTTCTTTTTCTTCCCTTTTTTGGCATAAAATAATGATAATATTTCTATTAGTATTACTATTTATACTAATTTATTCTTATACTACTATTATATTATTACTACTATATAACATCAATAATATGTTTAATAATGATAACAATGGTAGTATTGTAATAATAATATAGTATTAACACTAATATTAACATTAATATCAATTAACACTAAAAAAAAAAACATATATATAAAAAAGAGAGGAATTACCCTCTTTGATTAGGCTACAGGCGAATGGATCAAATAGGTGAGGAAGAGACTAGGGTCGGTCGGCTTGAGGATTGAAGGTTGGAGGTCATCGGGTTGGAGGTGACTAGGGTGGAAGCTTGAGGAGGTAGATTGAAGGCCTTGGCTTGGAGTCACGATGAGGAGTTCGGCTTTGGTGGAGGACGACAATTGACATGCATGGGTGTATAGGAAGTGAAAGGGGCTAGGGCGTCGGAGAGATTGGAGGGGTTTTCGGCTTGAGGAAGGAAGAAGAGGCTTTAGTATTGGTTGGAGGTTAGAGTCGCGGAAGGAAAAGAAGAAGCCGGAAAGGAAGAAGACGGAGGGACTTCGGCTCTGTCGACAAGCTTGCGAAGAGGGGAGGAGGTTGGGTCAGAGAGTTTGCGAGCTATGGGAGAAGTGAGAGGAAGAATCAAAATGTTCTATTCGATGTTAATTTTATCAACGAAAAAGCGGGCAGCGATCGAGCTAATGCACACACGATCAGCTTTTAGATGGCGTCGAATGTAGTGTATTGTCTTGTAGCAGACGGTCGGTATGGCTTCAACATGTAATTTAAAATTCTTTTTCATGTTTCCATTACATATTGCAAAAGGTCAACAGACCCTCACAAATAAAAGTGAAAGACCTGACATGATAAACCTTGAGGATCATATAGGAGGCACCCAACTCTCTCACTTCTAAAAGTTAAAAATTTGAATCCAATATTGAATTAGAGAGCTGCACTCTAACTTCTAAAAGTTGTAAATTTACACTTAATCTTAAATGAGAGCTGTATTTATGCAAAAACTTATAGTCATCATATGATTTTGATTATATATATAACTCGAAATAGGAAGTTGTTTTATTATGAATAGATCATTTTCTACTAAACTGATTTTGATATGAGTGATTCAAGATGATCTTAGTAAGAGATATATCAATTCAAATTCTCCTTACCTTACATGTTACACTCCAAGTTGACTGAAAAGCCATAAATCACTTGACTAGAGAAGTAAGAGGTAGTAAGGAAGATACTAAAGTTGTTCCATTTTAATCAAATTCTACCAGGATAACAACTACTAAAGTCGTAGCATGCAATGCTTATATCACAAAACACATTACATTTCGATTTTCGTTGCTGCAAAACTGCAGTGAACCAAAAGAAATACAATTCTTTCCTAGAAGAAGTCGGTAATTACTCGAAGAAGAAAACGCTGGATGGCCAGGAGGTTAAGCAAGATGAAAAATACAGGAATTTACAAACCACAGACGTGAGAAAAATGATGTGAACAGCCACAACAGCTAAAAAAGGCTTATTAGCAGATTACAACCGCCCCATGGATAGAACAAGCAGAGAGCCAAAGCTACTTCAGTTCAAACCCGGCTGTTTGCGGGGAGTGGAACGACTCCATCGAAGAAATTTCCGAAGTAACCATGTGGCTCATGGACGAGTTTGGAGATGATGTCTCTTAATGTAATAACACCTTCCAAATTTCCCTCCTCGTTAACGACATATATTCGGTGTATCTTCTCAGAATCCAACTTCAATATGATGTCTTCGAGCATGTCAGTTCTTCTGCACGTGATAACACTGTGCAGTAGGGGTGAGGCCTCTTGACGCCCCAGTAAGTAATTTCTAACTGCAGCAAGGAAGTTCTTAGCTGTGATGGACCTGTAGAGAATGAAATCATCTGAAGCACAAGCTCTTCACAAAATTTTATATGGTCCAAATTGGGCCTGTGACTTCAATGTTATGCAGAAAAGAAATAAGATTTCTCTTCACATACCTGAGGTTTTTGTATATTTCTGGAGCTGTTAGAAGGTACTGTACATCTCTTATGCTTATATTGCCTACCACTTTATGTCCACTTTCATCAACAATTGGGAGTCCACCAATTCTTCTTTTCCTCAGCAATTGAAAGGCACTAAGTACAGGTTCCTCCTCAAAAGCCTATAAAAGAAGCATAGGATTTCTAATATTATCACTTGGATTAAGGACATATTTGTTTAAAAGTAATATAGGGAAGTAAAAGAATTCCTAACATAGAAATACAAATGTTAAATTTTAACACAATTAAGATTGAAATAAATTATAGAAAACAGTCTATTTTAGAGGACTTCATGAAGCAACCAAGTAACTGTAGTGTAGTAAATAAATGCAATTCTATTGATTCCTAATGTAACCTGTTAGCAGTCTTGTATGGGCTACAGCTAGCAAGATTCTAACTTGTCTTGGACTTGGTGGCATTTGACCTTTTTTTTTTTTGTTCCTTTCATCATGTATTCCATTTTTGCTCCAATTTGCTCTCACAAATAGTTTTAGATGAGGAAACTCGGTTTCTCCAGCTTTGCTAGGTAACCTTGCTGGCATAGTTCTATGACCTTTCCTCGTACTTTTGAGGAAAACTCTGACTCAAACTTCACAAAACACTTATTGGTATAAATCAATCCCTTGAAATTTCAACGAACTCATTCCAAACTCATTCCAAAAAAACAGGTAAAACAATCTCCCATTGAACTTTTTCAACGTTTTCCCTATCTAACACCTCTTAGTCTATCCTTCTGTCGGCTCCAAAAATTCGACCCAGGCCTCCGCCCGCATTGTTTGTTTTTTCTTTAGCGAGGGAGATTTAACATAATAAGTTTTGGGGTAAATTTTGGGAAGGCAGATGGGTTTGTAGATAAGACACTACCCAGATATTTCGCCCTCATTTTGCGAGGACTTTAAGATCTGAGTTATGGTTTCCTATAGGCGCAAGCCCCTATAGTTAATTACCCCTCCCAATAATGAGGGAGAACTTTCGATTAAGGCTAGTCGTTAATTAGATACGTATAGAGATACGTGTTATCTGGTATATAGTAGCAGCATGGGTTTGGATTTGAAAATTTGAAGATTTGGATTTGGATATTTAAAATTGGAATTTTCACCATCTTGTATTTAAAGCGGATGGTGGGGGAATGGATGATGGACCCGATCAAGATCCCATGGTTCCATCATCCCAGGCCTTTGTGGTCCCTGGTCTACTTAGTCAGAGGCGGTAGTCAACCCAACCTGACAGAAGGATCCTTGTCGGCAGCCATGGGTTGCTTCATCCAAGGGGACCTTGTAGACCTGGGGTAAATATTTGCCTAAGGCGACAAATTTGAATCCACCATAGCTAACATAGAGCTTTGTGCCCTATCGATCATATCCTATTAATTCATATCTCAAGGATTTGATGCCACTAAGGAGCGTATTGGCTCTGTCCATAACTGGTATTTCGTGGTGCCATTTGGTGGCAAAACCACTCGGTTTAGAGGGCCCTGGGTTACCGTTTATCCTGCGGTGCCATTTGACAGCAAAACCGCCGGCCAGATGACACGTATCACGTCCTTATTGGTAGAAGATTGTTTGAGAATGGATCCTAATGATATTTTCGACTAGGCATTAGCTCTATGTGAGTTGAAGTTATATTTGAATTTTTTCACATCGGCAAACTATTGTGGACGGTAAATGAATTTTGCTTTAAATGGTTGGATGGTTGATTTTCGAATTTTAAATATTTTGAATTTGGAATTTTGATGATTTTTAGATTTCAGAACTCGTGGAGTTTTGGATTTTGATGGGCATTTGAAGTATTTGGAATTGACCCCTCCGATTGAGATTTTCGTTCAACACGGCCATCATCGGTGTGTTTGAGGTTATTTTCATTTGTTGATTAAACCTTGTCGACTCGGCCAAACTGTTGATCGAGGATCGGGTTTTTCATAAGCTTTATGATTTTGTGAGTGAATTTCTTTTGTTATAGACCTTGAATGCCTAATATGAATGTATAAAATAAATATTCTGATCGACTTCGTGACCGCATATTTATCTGATGGTTCGAACCCTATCTACTCCTATTTACATGCTTAGGAGGAATGGGTTTCGTAGGCTTTATGTTTATTAGTAAATTCTCTTGATTATAGGCCTTGAAGGTCTAATATGAATGTATTAAAACAAATACTCCGGTCGCAAAGACCGTATATTCGTTTGATAGTTTGAACCCTGTCGACTTCTATTGATCAGCATAGGAGAATCGGGTTAGAATTTGAATTCACTTATTGACCCGCACAGCATCTCTAGACGTCACGTGTGTACCAATAATACGCTCGTCGGGACCCATCCAGGTGTTTGATTGTAATTACCCCTTTTTTGTACATATGTATATACAAACTATGGTGCATGTGCAGGGGCATTCTTGGAATATTTGTAAACGTCTTATGTCCGCTTGCATGAATGTTGCGGATTTGATGGCGATACGTAGCAGCTTCTGAATTTAATTGTTCGATGCTTTATATAGGTAAACTGTCGTGCACTATTTATTACTTTTTGCAATTGGATTATAGTGCACTAACGAATCTCCTGCTTTCGCATTTGCAATTGGATTATAGTGCACTAACGAATCTCCTACTTTCGCATGAAAATGAATTGTAGCGTTATCACCAGATTCTAATGAGATACCTCATTGTTCTGATGTAAAACTCCCTTTTCTCATTCACCGGGAGGGTCCTTGATTTTGAAATCAATGACCACTACTTTGGAAAAAACTCCTTTTAGGATATTTTGTATTATACTTGTTATTTCCGATATTTGTGGATGCAAGCATTGTTTTCTTCTTAAGTATATGACTAAGAAGAGACTTTGTAACACCATGAAGTTTAGTTCTAATTTGTTCAAACATCCCTTTCCTTCTGTCAGGAGGTGTCGTTCTCCATACACCGAGTCGTCTTCATACCCGACGTACTCGTAGATCTCAATCACAGTTGTCATAGGTGATATCTGTACTTGTGTCCACAAGGGTTCGTTATACTTACGATATACCCATTGTCGTTACACACAAGTAGTTCATCTTCATTTACAGGGACCCGTTGTATGAACAACGACCTCCCGGAAGTGTTTGTAGGAGAGTCATTTGCAGATATGTCATATCCACCTTTTACCAATCTCAGGTGGTTTAACGTATTTGTTTGCTAGGACGGGTCTTCTACTATTAATTGACAGTATTGCCATTTCATTCTTATAACGATTGTCGTAGGAGTCTATTATATCTGTATTATGTCCACCTTTGTCGCTTGATAGGTCCTCCGCTATTGATCTCCAGTGTCGCCTTCTTCAACCAACAGGCAATGTTGCTAATGTTGGAGGTTTCAATAGCGCATACAGGACACACATATGCATTCTGCAACCACTTGTTGTTCTTGCAGGTATGATGCACCTGATCTCATAGAGATTGTTGTAAGAGTCCACTACATTTTTTGTTTGTATGCAACGAGATCTTGTAGCGTACTTTGAGTCACTATTGACCGTACAAATGTTCTTGTAGTTTGAGTTCCCTTGTATACGATTCAAGCTTTGTTCTTTGTATATGTTTGAGTCTAAGTTCAGTTTCATTTAGACTTGAGTTCACCGAGTCTACAACTCCCACTTAATGTTGTATGGTACGAGTTCAAGTTCTTATTCAAGTTCAGTTCGTGCTTGGATTCCTTGTGGTCTTCTTGAGTTCAGACTCCATTCAAGTTCAAGTCTTGTTATCCAAATCAAGTCCTTACTTGAGTTCAAGTAGCAAGTTCAAGTTCACCGTCATTTGTATAATGTTCACTTGATTAAGTTTTGATTTTAAACTTGATTTGGTCTTGAATTGTGCCCGAGTTAAATTCAATTATCTTTGTCCAAGCCCCCTGTAAGTGTTCAAGTCCAAGTTCAAAGGTTCACAAGTTTGAGTTTGAGTCCTTTTTTAGTTCAAACAGGTCCGAATGCAGTCATACATTTACCCAAAATTTTGACAGCCTCCAGGCGTCTCCCCCATTTAGGGGAAAATA
>NW_021318614.1:268196-303371 GCF_001605985.2 Dendrobium catenatum | reverse complement strand
CTATAATTAATTGTAATAATTAGAATTAATTTAAAATAATTATAATTAAAATTAAATAAAATTAAATTTCAAATAACACTAATACAAATCTCTCTCTCACTCCGTTTACTGGCGTCGGCCAAAGAAGCGCGTGTGGGGGAGAAAGTTACCCTCAAAGTCGGTGAGCTCCCTCTTGCACCCAATTAAAATATCGGATTTCCAATCCGACCGAAAGGGAAAGTCGTAGAAGCAGCGGAGTCAGACAGCACGCGAAAGGGAGAAGTTTTCTTCACAGCGAGCAGCTCCCGTTCTTGCCACCGCTCAAAATGTTGTAACTTCCGAACCTACAGGAGGGAACGCCGTCAGGGGAGCGAGTCGAAGAAGCTGCGAAGGAGTTGGAGTAGCAACGAGCTCCCGTTGTCTTCGTCCGATCAAAATGTCGGAACTTCCAGTCCGATGGGAGGGAAATCCGTCAAATGAGCTAAGTCGAACAGCGACGAACAAGCTGAGGAAGTGACGCTTGCGATCTCTACACCTCCTGCGAAGCCACAAAGCCGAACAACAACGGAGGAGAATGAGCGAAGCGAAAGGGAGAAAGATCGGAGAGTGAGAGCGGAGGCCGAAGGCCTTATTCTGTTGTCTTTTTATCGACGCGATGAGGAGATCGTGCACGACGTGCGAACGTGCGAGGTGCGAGGTGCGTTGTGGCCTCGGCAGGGAGCAGGTATGGGATTTGATTTTTTTTCTTTTTTTTTCAGAAATGGGTTAACACCTTCCAATACAAAAATTGCAATAGAGATTTCATATCCACAAGTGTGGGCTCCAAAATTTCGGCCCCGGCCTCCCCGCCGCGCGATGTTTGCTTTTTTATTCTGCGAGTGAGTTTTAACTGAATAGGTTCGGAGATAAATTTTGGAAGGCAGATGAGTTTGTAGATAAGACACTACCCAGAGATTTCGCCCTCATTTTGCGAGGACTTTATGATCTGAGTTTTGGTTCCCTATAAGCGCAACCCCTATAGTTAATTACCCCTCCCGATCACGAGAGAGAACTTTCGATTAAGGCTAGTCGTCAATCAGATACGTAGAGAATACGTGTTATCTGGCATATAGTAGCAGCATAGATTGGATTTGGAAATTTGGAAACTTTGACGTGTTTGGATTTTTGAAAAAATTGAGAATTTGGGAATTTAAAGATTTTAGAGATTTGGAAAATTGATATTTAAAACAAAAATTGCACCATCTTGCACTTAAAGCGGATGGTGGGTTAATGGATGATAGACCCGATCAAGATCCCATGGTTCCGTCATCTCGGGCCACCTGACAGAAGGATCCTTGTCGGCAGTCATGGGTTGCTTCGTCCAAGGAGACCTTGTAGATCGGGGGTGAATATTTGTCTAAGGGGATAAATTTGAACCCACCTTAGCTAACAGAGGGCTTTGTGCCCTATCGATCATATCCTATTAATTCATATCTCAAGGATTTGATGCCAATAAGGGACGTTGTGGGTATTGCGGGTCCGCTTGCATGGGTATTGCGGGTCCGGTGGCGTACGTCTTGGTGTTGACTCCCTCTTTCTCATTCACCGGGGAAGGATTTTCTGGATTTTGGAGTCGAAGACTGCTGATTTGGAGAGAACTCCTTTTAGGATCTTCAGTGTAGCAGACTTGTTATTCCAGTGTTTGTGGGCACCTGAACTGTTCCCTTCTTAATTATAGAACCAAAAAGAGACTTTAGAACACCAGGAAGTTTGGTTCTAATTTATTCAAACATTTCCATCTTTTCTGCTAGAGGGTGTCCTTTTTCGTACATCGGGCTGCCTTTGTACCCGGTGTACTTGTAGATTTCGGTCATCACTATCGTAGGTGATATCCATACTTGTGTCGACAGTGGTTCGCTATGCTTACGAGGATCTCACTATTGTTATCCACGAGTGGTTTGTAATCATTTGCAGGGGACTGCTGTATCAACTATGACCTCCTAGCAGTATTCGTAGGAGAGCCACTGTCCTTTAGTCGCGACCACCTTTCACCAATCTCAGGTGGTTCGATTGTACTTGTTTAACCTCGTAGGGATCGTCGTAGGAGATACCTGTACTTGTGCCCATAGTGGTTCGTTGTGCTCACGATATACCCACTGTTGTTATCCACAAGTAACTCGTGCTCATTTGTAGGGACCCGTTGTATTTGCTACGACCTCCTAGAAGTGTTCAGAGAAGAGCCATTTACATCAACATCGAATCCACCTTTCACCAATCTCAGGTGGGTTTGCTGATGAATTTGCAGTTGCTTATAGGGACGGATCCTCCATCATTGGTCTCCTGTTTTGCCTTCTTAATCAACAAGCAATTGTAGAGATTGTTGTAGGGATTCCAATAGTACATGCAGGAGGGAGACCCGTGCATTCTGTAGGCATTCGTTGTTCTTGCATGTACGATGCATCTGATCCAAGATCAATGAATTTCATCTGACATTGAGTCACCATTGACCCACAAAGGTTCTTTGATCTCATTTGCACGCGATTTAAGCTTTATTCCTTGCATGTATTTGAATCCGAGTTAAGTTTTGTTTAGACTCTGGCTCATCGAGTCTGCAACTCCCACTTGATGTTGTATAGAAAAAGAAGTAACTCTTCGGAATCGAGGAGCATACAACACCAGTCATTATTCTCCTCTTCACAAACTCCCGTGGAATATAGCACATTCTTTGGCACAGTCCCATTTTTAAGGGGAGGCAGATAGAGGGTGGCGAGTTCTTCAACTTTTTGCTTCTCACGCGGAATGATTTCCTTGAAGTGTTGTAAGGGAACACGCATGACTACGAGTACACTATCTGAAATTGATAGGCTGTTTATTCTTCTAGAGAACACATTCTGCACCGTGTTCATATAAATAGAGTCGTAGTCATAATCATCATTTAAAAATTCAACCTGCCTATTCCATTCGTCCGTGGACTGGCATACTCTTCGAGATTTGGCAGGAGTAACATCGTCTTCATCCGTATCACTCCTAAGATGAGGTACGTCTCTTTTCTTTGGGAATGGTCTATGCCTTGGGAAGAGTCGGCATTGCCTTCTTTCTTCCCACTTGCTTCTTCTCACCTTCCTGTTCAGGTCACTTTACAGCTTTTGAGTTTAATGCTCTAACCTCAAGAGAACTCAAAGACTTTTGCTTCTTTGGCATGAAGTACGGTGCATCTTCATAAATTGTTGCTTCATGAACTGTAAATGGCTGAATGTCACTAGAGATCCTGAATTCTTCTCCATCTTTGAGATATTTCTTCTCCATCTTTGAGATATTTCATACACTAGTGTAATGTTGACGGGACAATGCCATATTCATGCAACCAGGGACGACCTAGTAGTGCCTTGAATGAAGTATCCGCATCAATCACATGGAATTTAGCTTATGTATGGAGCTCTCCAAATACAAGAGGCAGCATAAATGATCCGAGTGTATTCTGCCATTTTTCGTTGAAACCATACACCATCAGTTTATCTGGCCCGAGGTGTTCTACATCAAAGCAGAGGGATCTCAGTGCTTTCAAGCTTGTCAGATTTACGGAGGATCCGGGATCGATCAGGATTCGACTGATGATCACCTTATCGCTCTCTGTAGTAACATACAGAGGACGATTATGTCTGCAGTCCCAAGCATCATATCTTCTTCGGAGAAGGTGATGAACGGCTCATTACGAGCTTGTAGAACCTCAATCAGATTGCGTTCAGCAAAATACGCCTCGTATCTTTCGGGATCTTTGAGAGCTTGAATCAGAGTTTCCCGAAGGTCTTTAGACATTACTAAGACATCGTATATGCTAAGTTGTGCTGGAATTTTTCTCAGATGAGATAAGATATTATAATCTATCCCATTGGCTGAAGTATTCTTTTTCTTAGAATCTTCAGGGATAATATCATCGTTGATAACTATCTCTTTCTCTTTATCCTTATTGGAGACCCATTTCTTCGGTGGAGGTGGTAGCATCTTGCCGCTTCTTAACTGTACTTGAGCAATCTCCTCCGGTTCAAAGTCATTTGATGGAGCATTTTTTTTAGAGTCAGCCATTGTTGTGTCTAGGGATTCATCTGTTGATTCAGAGTCACCACCCAGGTTTAAATGTCCCATCCGAGATGCTATGCTAGGGTCTAATTCATCTTCCTCTGGAAAATACAAGTCCTCCTCCGAACTGTAATCCATTAGCAACACCATCATACAGGATTCAGAGGGTACTTCTTTAGTTTATTCTTCTTTTGTCAAGGTACTCTGCGCCACCAAGATGACCTGACATACTTCTGTTGAAAGATAATTCTCATCATCTTCTTTGGCTTCATCTATCTTAAGCTCTGCCATGAAGTCAGCGAGCTTGATAGGTCGCCTCACAGTCTGATAATATTCATCCAAACTGTCGATAACTCTCTGAGTTGCAGTCTTTTTCTCCTTAGGCTTCTTCAACTTGGTCTTCTTCCTGGAGGGCTTCACCTTTTCAAGTTTCAAAATGCCAGCTTGATTAGAAAATTGTTTAGAAGTAAAAGCTCGTATCATAGGCAGAGCTTTCAAATTTAATACTGGCTCCGTAGGAGATTTCCACTTCACCCCTGGAAATCCTTCGAGCTGCTTTAACATTTTCACAGTCTTCTTGGAGACCGTAGTCTTCCATTGCTCTTCTTGAACTGACTTCTTTTCTTTTCTTATTTCTTCAACGAGGGATACGGAAGAGGACGTGACTACCCGAGTTGATTCTTTTCTAAGATGAGACAGCACATTGTCGGACAATGTGAGTTCCCCTTTTTGATATTTTCTTTCAGGCCAATCCTTGAAGATGTAGCAATCTTCAATAGGATGGCTGAGTATGGGCTATAATTTGGGTCACCAGTGTGCTTTGATTCTTCGGGCCTCTTGCATTCAGGCAGTTCTAAACCCGATTTCAACACTTGTCGAAATAATTTTGCAACTCTCCCTCTTGAATGAATATTCCTTATTCATTTTATTTTTGAGGGATTGGAACGTTCTATCACCAGTTCCTATTTCCTGTCTCAGGCGTTCTCCACCACCTTCATAAGTTCTTGGCCTATCATTGCCCCGGAGTATCAACTTCGGCTGGGGTCAGGGTTGTAGGCCTGTTTGGACTTTTCTTTATACTGCATTGGTTGCTTTCCCTTGTCTAATTGTAAATCACCTGTCTTTCTCTATCAGCTCTAAAGAAGAACGTAGAGTCGGCCTCACCCCTTCTAACACCTGGGGATTTAGCCTTCTTTGGCTTATCAGAGTGATTTTCTGATCTGGACAAGTTCAGTTACTCAAACTTGGCCACTCTGTCAAGTAAATATTAAAACGTGTCGATTGTAGCCATGCACAGGAAGGGTTGCATCTTGTCATCAATGTTGCCCATTAATAACTATACTGCATGTTCTTATTTGAGTTGTTGCTCACATTTCATGCTCAGGTTGCGCCAGCGAGTGATGTATTTTGTAACTAATTCTTCTCTTTCTTTTATCTAGAGCGAGGTTGGCGATCGTGATCTTCTCAGTTGCACTAGCAAATCTCTTTACAAACATATTTTTCAATTCTGCGAAAGTCTTCACAGAATCATTCGACAGTTCAGCATATCATTCGAAAGCAGTTGCTGTCAAACTGCTGACGATTTGTCGGAAGAGTAGGGCGTCATTGCCTCCTGTGTTCCCGCAGATGGCTTTAAACTGTGTCAGGTGCTGCCTGGGGTTGTTATTACCGTTGAAAGCATTGAACTTTGGCACAGAGTATTCTTTTGGATAATGCACTTGGTCGTATTCAGCATAATACGGACAACCTTTGCCCACTAATTTTTCTGCTTGATCAACGGCTATAATAGCCCTGATCTTTTCTGTGATTATTCCTTCCAACTGTGCAGCGGTCACAGGTTCATAAGTACTTGCAACATTTTGTGGAGTGGGTTGGCGGCTAATGTTATTGACTTCATTACCGCCTTCAGGAGGACCTCGTACTCCTGAGACTTGAGACATTTGGAAGTTTGGAGGATCAGCAGGAGGATTAGGCATGACACCAATAGCAGCATTTCTTTGCATCATCTACATCATTGCCCCCATCTGAGCCATCATCTCAGTCATCTTCTCATTCAACTGAGAGATTTCTCTATCTTTGGCTCTCATTTGTCACCTTATATGTCTTTGCATGTCTACAAGTGTGACATTCTCGTCAACGAAGGGATTCTCCTCCGCTTCTTCTTTCTTCTTCTACTTGAGAATGACCACCTCTGCTAGTGGTGGACCCTTCTCTAAGACGACGACGGTATACTTGCCTGGGTGGCGGTTGCCAGCGCTCTTCATCTTCATCGTCATCATAATTGGCACCATCATCGATGTCTATATGTGTTACCATATAGACAACTTTCATATCCAGAGTGTAATTTGTTTCTTGGATTTCTTCTTCTAGATTTTCCTCTAGAAATTCATTAATATTTTCTTCCATATTTTCTTCAATATTATATTCTATATTTTCTCCCCCTTCCAGGTATTCTTCTCCTTCTATATTTTCTTCTTCTTCTATGTTTTCTTCTAGCACCCGGATCTCCGAGCGGCGACGCCATTGAATCTCTGGTTCTTGATTTAGCAAGGAGACTTATTCAACCAGCGGGCTGCGGTCAAAGTTGGCTTCTTCTTTTAGAGGGGATGGAAAGCGACGGGATCCCCTGGAGGATTCTTTAAAGTGTCTACCGTCTGGAGGAGTGTCATTATGGATCCTTTTTTGGGCCCATTTCTGACGTTGTTTGTAGACTAGGGCGAATCTCTAGGAAGTACCGGATGTCACGCCTATATCAGTTCTTCTTTCTCTTTTATCTTTTCAGCGAGGCTTTGGCCTCCAGATTTCTTTTCCTTTCCACCGGGACCTTTCGGCGGTGGATCCCTGAACATATGGTTCAGGTGTCACACCCCGATGTTCACCGTGTGGGGTATACCTCCTTTCTCTCCTTTCTGCCGCAACAGATAAGCGCTCCCTCGGCGGAGTTCTTCTAGCCTTGATCATCAAAGGCCGTTGGAACTTCTTCAAACCTTTATCCTTCACGATTTTTAGGACTCGGTATACCCGAGCTGATAGAGTCTCAGGTACATTTCTCTTTGGAGGGGTTGGGACCTCACGTCTTTGCTCCCAGAAGGACTTCTTCAGTTCACTAGTAGAGCTATTCCTCTTAACCCATTTCAAGTCAATAAACTTGTTCCGAGTAGGAACATTTGCTTCAGGCTCTTAGGCCGGCAGATTGGAGGGATGGACCGGGAGTTATTGCTGAGCTCGAAATTCAGCATTCATCTTCCTTCTCTGCCTCCTTGTAGGCCTTCCTCCATATGAGGCTTCAGCATTATATTTCCCCAGTGCAGATAACCCGGTTGACAGGGGTGTGATGTCTGCAATCACCACAGATATTTTTCCATCAGCCACAATTCTCTTGGTGGCTTGGATTTCAGGCTGCGACAGCCTCTCGAACACAGAAATCCTCTTACGAGGATTTTCGACAGCAGGTCGTTGTGCTGGTAGATGCACCCGACAGATAGGAGCTTCAGTAGCTCTTGCAACAACAACAGGAAAGTCAATGCTACCAAACTAGATGATAGCTCCGGCATTTCCGATCTCAATAATAGCATTAGCCAACTGAATCCTAGCTGCTCATCCCAGCTGGACGGTTATAAGGGTGTTCTGTAGATTCATCTGCATAAATGAAAGATAAGAGTTAGTAATCAGAATCTGATACATCACCCCGCACTTTCAAGATGCAGAGACTTGCACATAACACAAAAATAAAAGAAGATAATATTAGCGAGCAATTCAAATAATATAAATCTAAAATACTGCTAAATATGTTATCTTAATGAAAAGTTTTTTGAACGATCATTCTTAAGATACTTAAAATTTTAAGTACGGATCGATATGGATGCTACTATAGTACTAAGATGACTAGCCAAAGATGGAAATAGAAACCATTCCCCAGCGAAGTCGCCAGAAATCTGTTGGCTCCGAAAATTCGACCCCGGCCTCCCCGCCGCGCGATGTTTGCTTTTTTATTCTGCAAGGGAGTTTTAACTGAATAAGTTCCGAGGTAAATTTTGGAAGACAAATGGGTTTGTAGATAGACACTACCCAGAGATTTCACCCTCATTTTACGAGAACTTTATGATCTGAGTTCTGATTTCCTATAGGCGCAAGCCCCTATAGTTAATTACCCCTCCCGATTACGAGAGAGAACTTTCGATTAAGGCTAGTCATCAATCAGATACGTAGAGAATACGTGTTATCTGGCATATAGTAGCAGCATAGATTGGATTTGGAAATTTGGAAGATTTAACGGGTTTGGATGTTTGAAAATGATTGAGAATGTGAGAATTTGAAGATTTTGGAGATTTGGAAAATTGATATTTAAAACAGAAATTGCACCATCTTGCACTTAAAGTGGATGGTGGGGGAATGGATGATAGACCCGATCAAGATCCCATGGTTCCGTCGTCCCGGGCCATCGTGGTCCCTGGTCTACTTAGTCAGAGGAGGTAGTCGACCCAACCTGACAGAAGGATCCTTGTCGGTAGCCATGGGTTGCTTCGTCCAAGGGGACCTTGTAGACTGGGGGTGAATATTTATCTAAGGGGACAAATTTGAATCCACCTTAGCTAACAGAGGGCTTTGTGCTCTATCGATCATATCCTATTGATTCATATCTCAAGGATTTGACGCCAATAAGGGACGTATTGGCTCTGGCCATAACCGGTATTGTGTGGTGCCATTTGGCGGAAAAATCACTCGGTTCAGAGGGACCCGGGTCATCATAACCGTTTTCCTGCAGTGCCATTTGGCGGCAAAATTGTCGGTTAGAGGACACGTACTACGTCCTTACTGGCATGAGATTATTTGATAATGGATCCTAGTGATATTTTCGACTAGGCATTTGGCTCTTTGTGAGCTGAAGTAAATTTTAATTTGTCTCCCCCGATAAACTGTTGCGGAGGGTGGATGAATTTTTCTTTAAGTATTCAGATAGTTGATTTCAAATTTAAATATTTTGAAATTTGGGATTTTTTGAATTTCTGTAGAGTTTTGATAAGCATTTGAGTGGCATTTTGAAAATAATTGTGAACCCCTCCGGTTGAGATCTACATTCAATATGGCCATCATCAGGGTGTTTGGGGGCATTTCCATTTTCTGGATTGAACCTTGTCAACTCTGTCTACTGATCGACAGAGGATCATGTTTCATGGGTTTTATGCCTTTATTGGTGAATTCTCTTGATTATAGGACTTGAAGGCCTAATATGAATGTATTAAAACAAATACACTAGTCGCCACAACCGTGTATTTGTTTGAAGGTTCAAACCCTGTCGACTCCTATTGATCCGTCTAGAATGATCGGGTTCAACTAGAATTCACTTATTGACCCGCGCAGTATCCCTAGACGTCACAGGTGTACCAATAACATGTTCGTCAAGGCCCATGCGGTGTTTGGGGGCATTTTTTTATAATTAAACCATGTCGACTCCTTTTTACCTGTTAAGAAGGATCGGGTTTAAATCTAATAACCCTCGCAGCATCCTTAGACATCACGTGTACTAATAACACGCTCGTCGGGGCCCATGCGAGTGTTTAGGGGCATTTTATAATTAAACCATGTCAACTCCTTTTATCTACTTAGAATGATCAGGTTCAAATTTAATAACCAGCGCAGCATCCCTGAACGTCACGTGTGTACCAATAACACGCTCACCGGTGCCCATGCGGGTTTTATAATTGATACTTACCCCTTTTAGTGTACCTATGTGTATACAAGCAACAGTGTATGTGCGGGGGTATTTTTGGAATATTTATATCTTGCTTGTGAGTGATACATTGAATGTTGTGGAAGTCTTCTGTAGCAGCCCGTAGGAGCTCATATCTGTTACAGTTCTCTCTTTTTTTATTTGCTTATGGATGAAACTTTTATGTATGTAACAAGTCTCCTACGGTTATTCATAGGAGTTCACATTAGCCACCAACCTCTTCATGCACATTGATTGATAGGTTGTCTTATCCACTTGAATATTGGTTGTTACATGTATATGCAAGTCCACAAGTATTGATTGGAAGGATATCGTTGTATTCATTGCACATCCCATCAATTTCAATATTCATTGCTTGAAGGTTTGGATGCATTTGATTATGTCTTGACGTTGATTGTGGAACATTGTTGCATTCTCTAATTGATCTTTGATTGTGGGTAGATCATGTGTCCTTGACCCTTGTTGATGGTTGCTTGCAAATCAAATGATGATTGAATCCTTGAGCATAATAAATGTTTCTATTCATTATAGCTCTTCTGATGTTGCTCACTAACACTCTATATCCCTTGTGCATGATCGTAAGTGAATTAACAAATACTTTGGCACTGATTACAAGCAAACCACGAATCATCATGTTCATTAAGAGCCTTTCTAATTAATCAATACATTCATTACAAGTAGATTAGGGATGAACTAGCTCCGATATTATGAATCAATTGGTGTGGTCCAAAAGCTCATATTATGAGTTTATAATCAAAACAAGTTCCTTACCCTTCTTTTTTATTATTTACAAACGAACCTCATTTGCAAACTTCTTACTTTGATGATTCTGCCTGATATGTCTAATATCATCACTTATCAACATCTTTATCTCAATTAAGATGATCTTTGCATATTAGAAATTATCATTCAAAAATTTCTTGTCAAAGTTTGGAAGGATTTACACATGGGTCCTTGTTTGCTTGCAAGAGATATGAATGACTCAAATCTTTCCTAGTTAGGATTTGCATTCAAATCAAAGTGAAGAATCCATTAGGGAATTATCCCTTCAAGATGATCTTTGCATATTAGAAATTATCGTTCAAAAATTCCGTGTCAAAGTTTGGAAGGATTTACACATGGGTCCTTGTTTGCTTGCAAGAGATATAAATGACTCAAATCTTTCCTAGTTAGGATTTGCATTCAAATCAAAGTGAAGAATCCATTAGGGAATTATCCCTTCAAGAAATTATTCACCTTAATCATAATTCAAGCCAAATTAGATTCATACTCAAGTTCATATGATTCAAATCATTACATTTTAAATTAAGCTCATGTTCATGTTAGGTTCCAATTGAGTTCGAGTCCAAATGAATTCCTCCATATGGTCCAACTTGCTTGAGTTCAAATGTCCAAGATCATGCTCAAGTTCTTGTTCTTTGTTCAACTCATTCGAGTTCAAATAGGTCTCCTTCTTTTGTTCAAATCCTTGTTGCATTTGAATCCATTTCATGTTCAAATTCATCATATGCTTAATGTCATTTGATTAGAGTCTATTTGAGTCCAAGATGAGTTCTTTGCATTTGAGATCAACTCATTTGAACTTAGCTTGAATTCTCAATTTAGTTTAAGTTCAATTAATGTCATTTGGTCTAAATCAAGTCCATAAGTCCGTCATCGCTTGTCCAAGTCTTTGTTCAAGTCCTCGTAGTCTTGTTGAGTTCAAGTTCTTCATCATTTGTCCAAGTTTGATTTAAATTTGAATTAAGCTTCTTGCACATTTTTATTTTGGTTCAATTGTTTATTAAGTCACTTAGATCTTGTTCAAAAGTCTAAGTACAAGTCTTCTGTTGTTCTTCTGAGTTCAATCAAGTCTAGGTCCTAAATTGTTCCAAGTCCTTGACTTATTTCAGACAAAAATTCGACAGCCTCCCGAAGTCTCCCCCGTTTAGGGGAAAAACTAAGAGGCCGCCTACCCGCCACATCAATAAAGACGTGTACTGTTGGTGTTTGTGAGACACCGCGGCGGTGATTTTTTTTGTTTTTCTCCCAACACGCCAACAAAGGTGTGCATGAGGTTTTAAAAAGTATTTTTATGAAAAAGGCAGTTTGCTTTCCGCCCGCTCGGGGGTACTTATGAGTGACCCCGCCTCGCCGTAGGTGCCGCACCGGGGTCCCATCCCACCACGCGCAACAAAGGCGTGCATAGGCGGTTTTTCGGTCGACCACGAACATTGAAGTAGAGTTTCGAGTTTAGAGAGATTCGTACTTTTGCGGGGTTGTTGGTGTTGGCACGTGGATCGAGGGGTCACTCGCCTACCTTATCGTAGATGTCACACCGGGTTCCCTCCTACCACGCTCAACAAAGGCGTGCATAGGTGGTTTGCCGGCCCGACACGAACATCGAGGTAAGAGAGAATATTTATTTTATTTTCATTAAATTAACCTTTATTAATTATAATTAATAATAATTAAATTGAACTAATTACAATTACTTATCAATAATAATAATTAATTATGATTAATCATAATTAATTAGAAATCATTTTTAATTAATTATAATTAAAAGTAACTAAATTATAATTAAATTAATTAATCAAAATTAATGTCGACCCTCATGATTATACCTAAAGGAAACAAAGGGAGATGAAATTAAGATATAAATCCAGCATACAAACATCTCATACTTGTTGGATCCTCAAAATCCTGCCGAAATCATGTTGATTCGGCGCGAGCAGAAATCTCGGGATAACGCCGAATGAACAGAGATATAGCTGGATTTGAGCAGGATTTCTGCAGGAATCGTGGATTCATCGGGCAAGGCTCCTTTTTGTTCTTTTGGTTTTTGTTCAGAGGTCAACACACGCCCACCCTAATGCATTACATTGTGGCGATGAGCGATTCAGACAAACTTCCAAATAAAATTATCAATTACAATATTAAATCAACATTAGACTATACAAATTCGCAAAGCACTTACATTCTTAATTAATGTTACATCATGGATCAGCATATACTAAAATATATACAAAGCAACTAATAACCATCCGAGACACTTGTACAACTGCATTCAAACATCCATACATGTCCAATGGTATCTCATATTGCATATGACGTTATCACATTAATATCTACAACAGATAAACGAAAACATATAATAGTGCCCTTGTCAGTCTACAAATCTACTCCTACTACTACCTTTTGCTTGATAAAAACACATAAAAGTAAATACAATGGTAAGCAAAAAACCCAATAGAAAACCCAATGGGCAAGTAAAGCAACATGCATGGTCAAATACAAATTATATGGAACTTTATCACAAAACATATATAGGGTATAGAACAGATTATACACTAGACAATAATCACAAGTCATGGGAATCAATAAGATTATGCTATGTAATACCATGCCTGATTCGTCAATTATAATCATAATTGCTAACATTTAAAGTTATGATATCCGTAGGAATCATAGTCATGTATCTATTATAGTTTTCATGGCAATTCAAATATAACATGAAATATCATTAATGCAATTGCATGAATTATAATATCATTACATCACATTCATGCTTCATTCATTCAAAATTGGAACAAGAAAAAATACCTTGTCATATCATGGGATGCACGTTTATTCCTTAGCATTCAAAACTAGAACTATTATTCTTGCGGTCATTAACTACTCTCCATCAGAAAAAGAACATCACATCATGAGATACACATGTCATTATCAACCCCCGCCCTAAAAAAGTCTCATGTATCATATATGTGTTAATCTAATATCGTTAACTTCTCTCGTTTGATTTAGGAAGAAAAGTCGAATCAGATAAGGAATCATATTTTTGACAATGAGACAGATAAAATCGACTTACTATCCAAACAGGAAATCACTTCTTTTCCTTTTTCTCCATCAGGCAAAATTTTCCGGTTAGAAGCAAAACAACCTTCTCTGATAACCAGAGGAGTATTCATGAAGTAGGAATTGTGAGAGAAGCTGCGGTTGAAATGAAATCTACCTTTTGTATCGAACAGAGTTGGACGCACGGCAGACGCTGAGGATGAGGTGTTCTGGTCATTAGAAGATAACCGGCGACCCTCTTCCACCATCAACGACGACAGCAGGAGATTCACAAAATTTGAAATCTTCCAAAATTCCTGGACGTTCTCTCTCTTCACTCGGGATGAGGGTTCCTGGAAATAAATCTTCTTAGATACACCAGCTCATCTTCACTTGGTGCATAGCTTGCTGACCCTGAAGAAGAGGAAGGTTTGGTAGGTTTTTACCCTTGCCTATTTCGTCAACCACCTTCTTCATCCTCTCGAGCCTCACCACTACAATACCCTCATTAATGGTGATCCCCTTCGCAGGGAGTACTTGTCGCTATGCTCCTCATCAGTTTGAGGCGTCTTGGCCATAAACATGAAATTATATAGCACACGACGATCCTACCATAAACATTCTTAAAAATATTTTGATAGGCAACATGGTAGAGGGAGATGAGTGAATCGCCTTAATGGAGACCATCACTTGCTCCTTTGGGATCAAGGGGGGAAACACCACCATCTTTTTCATAAATGTGGTCAAGCGAGTAGGCACTATCAACCCACTACACTCTAAACAACCACATACTTAGCCTTCCAATAACGCACTTTGATAGAAAGGTCCAACACCTTCATAGTAGTGAGCAAGAACTACACACATTCATCCTTAAATGCCTTCATTATAAAGGCATTCCTAAATAACACCAACGACCATAGGAAGTTGCATATGTGGAGGTATAAGGCAAAAGAAATCACTAATGCCATGGATTTTGGCAACAGTTGGGCGGGGACAACTCCTTACAGTTCAGCACTTCCTCAAGCTTTAAGCACAAGAGAAATCACATCTCCAACACAAAGTGATTAGTCAACACCACTAGCTTGTTGACAAATAGGATGTTGATCCTTTCAACATCCTTCGCCGACCTAATAGAGAATTATTATACAAGAAATAATATGCATTGTAGGCAACCTTGGCATATTCAACAGGCAACCGAGACTCAGACAAGTTGCGCTTCCTAGAGAACTCAATGGAACACCTCTGCATGGCAGCCATTGGAGAGAATAGAGGTCGTCGGAGGAGAATTGAGGAAAGTAAGATTTTGAGTAGGAATCTCACCAAAGGACCCTACCACGATTATTCATACAGGACGCTCAACAAATGAATACCAAGGCTGCGGTCCAATCATCATTAATTATGAAGATCCTACATCTCTCTCCCATCACGATAATATATCCTCTACTTGCCTGTAGTTTCTCTCTCCCAGGAGTCACATATGCTTTCTCACCTTAGGCAAAGCCCCTATCATGATATGAATCACCATCAATTGGCTAACCGACCGCAGGGAACAAATCATCACTTTTCCACATATTGACACTCGCTCCTCTGAAAGCCCTTGCCACGAGCAGGAAATTCCAAATAGAACAAGAAAAAAGCCCTTTCTCACTAATCTTTTATGAAACCTATCACGATGATACATTAAATTGAACACATAAAATAATTGCGCTAAAAAAGAACATTTGCATTGCATTACGCATTTTCATATTATAATGGACTCACCATCCAAAGGCCAGCACTAAAAAAAATTACAACCCAGGATGTCGGTTTCCATGAAGAATCCCTATTACAAGATCATTTGTCATAAATGGTGTCAGACCGCCTATTCGCTCCAAATACTCAAAAATGTACTGGTTGCAAGCTTGGAAGCTCCCCAGCTTTGCTTGCTAAACGATCAAGCTCCACTCAGCATCCCTCACTGCCACATCAAACATATCTTCTATCTCGCCCACTAATAGCTTGTCTATCGATGTTTTAACCTACTCCAACAAACCAAGAATCGTCATTGCCACCTCCTCAATTATGTCTCAATATATTGTGGCCTCTTTGACAGCGCCTTAAGGCCGACGGCAATCGGCCGCCATGGCCGGAGGCGAGAAAGAAGCCCGCGAAAACAGAGAATTCAAACTTTATCTCTCTAGGAAAAAACAATCAAGCTCCACTTAGCATCCCTCACTGCCACATCAAACATATCTTCGATCTCGCCCACTAATAGCTTGTCTATCGATGTTTTAACCTACTCCAACAAACCAAGAATCGTCATTGCCACCTCCTCAATTATGTCTCAATATATTGTGGCCTCTTTGACATCGCCTTGTTCCAGACCAACCTTTTCAATGGACTTCAGATCTCTGTCGACCTCCCTTTCATCATAAACGACGAGTTCATCCAGGGGAGGTGGTGGAAACTCGGTGCAGTAAGTTGCTCCAAAAGTTGGATTAGCATGGAAATTCTTAAATAGTTAAACTCGTCTTGTTCGTACTTACCTGTCAAAGAAAGAGTACCCTATGAAGTTATCATTAATTGCCTTCATAGTTATCCTCACAGGTGGCAACCGAGTCATGACAGAGATATTACTTCACAAGAATAGATGCCTAAAAGGACATGTCAATGGCTACCAAAGGAGTTCGCCTATAAGGATAAGGGATCACTTGTCCACACTCTCTCAAAAAACCCACCCTACACTGAGCGACAAGAAGGCCAATTGATAGAAAGGCAGATAATCACTCATCCCAATCAAGTTCTCACAACCTAAAGCCTGTCGAACTCAAAATGTTGTTAGAGTGAGCCAATACCTCAGTTGTTCCACCAGTTCCATCAGTTGTTGTCCTTAAGGAGTATTTCATTGAACAGCTTCATGGCATTCTAGAAGATGCAAAGATAAATTTGGTAAGTAACACCATGTAGTTGAGGAGGATGCATTGTTGCTTGAAATACGACATGGAGCACATAGATCGAACATCAAGGTAGAGATCTAGAGTGCTAATAAATCCTCCATCCCAACAATCTTCAATCAAATATATGTTAAATATTTTAAATTCTAACTTTGAAATGCTTTTCCTTTTTTGTGTTATTACCCATATGGATCAACATGTCATTCTTTATGTTCCATATGGTCTTGCGGAATTATCAATTTCTTAGGTAGCCAAAAGATTAAATTAAAGATAACCCTGGAAGCATCAATAGTTCCTCTCCAGTGTTCGTTTTTTTCCTGAAATCTCTTCTTTAGTAGCCAATATCAATCATATGGTTGGATAAACTATGCAATACCTAAAATAGGTGAAATTGATCTTTCCAGTAACATATTAGATGGATGCAATAGGAAGCTTATAAATTGAATCTATGCAAATAGAGTGGCAATTAAGCACCTTAACTAGTTTATCTGGTTTCATGATAGGAAGGCCCAATTCAAAAAGTTTCTTGGTTCCCCAATTCTTAAACCAGTGAAGATCAACACATTCTGCCAGCATATGAACAACAGCAGACTGTGTGATGATGTTTTCAATTTTTCCTTCACCCAGGTCAACAACTGGTAGACTCTTCATTCTATACTTCGAAAGTAGCAAAAGCATGGTAAGAAATGAGTCTTCTTTCTGTAAAGCTAGGAAAGGAGCCCAGCGGAATGACCCTGAGATGTCCTGAACCTGTGGAAGGAGCATATAGTCAAGTCAGACGTTTCACATATAAATCATAAAACATCTAGCAGAATATATTTGATTTTTCCTTTAAGTAAAAAAAAAAACCTTCGTACTCCTATAGAAGTGTGAAGATGTCAGATATTCAAAAAAGCTTCCTTTAGTTGAAGAATTGGCTCCAAAATCATCCCCATGACAAGCTGCTACATCTGTCTGTCAAATAGGATATTATTATTCTCAATGTAAGAAGCTTAAAAGCCCAATAAATAGTAAAGTTCACACCTTTTTGTAATAGGGCATGACTGTTCTATCTGAATCAACGCCCATTTCTATGCAAGTATAAATGCAGATATAATAGGGCATGGTATAAAATGCAGCTTAAGCCATGCATGCTTTACAGTATGCAGTCTCATTCCTTTTCATGAAAGAGGGTGACAAAAAACCCAGTACCACCTCTCTTCAATTAATAAACTTCACCAAGCTAGTGTTTCACGAAAATGGCACGTAATAGAATATCACTTTGATACGTCGAGGTGGGGAAGGGGGCTACCTTATGGGGCCCTGGAGAGTTAATATTCACTATATAAGGAGGAGAAATCAGGAATGAAATAATTAGAAAAGTTTATTTAGGGAAATATGACTAATTTGAATTTGGATTGAAGAAATTAGAAAATGTTTATTTAAGGAGAGATGACTGATTTTAATTCAGATTTGCGAGGTGTTTAGGAAAGTTTTCTAATTATATTTATGCTATATAGGAAGTATTTCATTGTATAGGAAGATTTCATAAAATATGTTTAATTGTTTAAGAAGATTTTCTAATTATGTATAATTGTTTATGAAAGTATCTTAAATCATGTTTAATTGTGTAGGAAGGTTTTTTTAATCACGTTTAAGTTATTTATGAAAGTTTTATTTATGATTTTGTATTCTAGGGCTATTTAAGAGGGAGTTGGCTAAGGTTTAGGTATGTTATTACTAAGTTTTATGTTCTTAGTATTTGTTATGAGTTCCTAGCATCGTCTAAGTCTTGTGGGAGAGATGATCTACCTCTTTAATAGTAGATCACCTGTATCTTGCTTTCATTTTGCTTAAATAATACAAAATCAGCCAATGTTTTGGGCATTCCTGCAATTTTTTATTGATTGGTTTGTAATTTTTACTTCCAAGTCGTATCATATTGATATTAGAGCACCTTTTTGGGACCTATGACAACAAAGAAGGTGGAGCCGTTTGAAAGAAAGCTAGAGGAGGAAATTAAAAAATGTTTATTTAAGGAATGTAAGATTGGGGGGAGGGGGGGCTACCTTGTGGGGCCTAGGAGAGTTAATATTCACTATGTAAGGAGGATAAATCTGGGATGAAATAATTAGGAATGTTTATTTAGAGAAAGATGTCTTATTTGAATTTAGATGTGGCTGAGAACGAAATAAATTTCTTGCTCCCCGGTGCGGTAGGAATAGCCAAATCTCTTTCACCTTCCTCGATGCAGCGAAGTAGCTGAATCCCTTTTACCTTTCCCGGTGTGACAGAGTTGTCGATGACCATTTGAATCCAAGAACTTCTCGAAATTTCCCTCAAGAAAACTTTGACAAAAGGAAGAACTAGGTGGATGTTGACCGAAGCAACCGTGTAAGAAACACCCTCTCACACACCCTGCACTCATAAGACTCTTCTTCCTCTCTCTCAACTATGGCTCTCTCCCTTCCTTCTCAAAGCTCTCTCTTAAAACATAGTTTACAAAAGAACCAAGACCTTGACTGCCAAAAGACACTCTCTCATGAAATAAGAGATGATTAAATAGTAGGTCCGAAGAAAACTCTAATTTACAATTTAGCAGTCACTATTCGTACAGTACGATTAATTCAAATATTCTTCTGTAGTGATGTACGATGAATAGTCTAAAGGGCAATCATTTAAAGTTATCTAACTGGTCGCACTATATAAATGAACGGTAGTATAGTACGATTAGAACAACTCAATATCGGACTGTATAGGACGAACAAAAATTGTCCAGAGAGCCCTAGGTGATTCAGACAGTACAATTTTTTGATCGTAATGGATGAACCAAACTTCGTCCAGAGACTCCTCGGTCAACTCGTACAATACAATATAGTATCGTACAATACGATCAGTAATCAATCAAATCTGATTTAATTACTTAATTAACTAACCTAATTAAGCAATGATTTAAAGTATCATACAATACGAAATGATTCATACACTACAAATAGTTTAAATTTCAATATTCAAATTTGTTTATTTTAGGTACGTTAGATTCAACAACGGGGTTTCTAATTATAATTGATCGTCTAGTATGATGTGTTATCATACTATACGATTCAATATGTGAATTTTAATTTTTTTAAATAAAATATTTTGATTAATTTCTATTTGAACTGATCACACATTATGATTAAGCAAAATAAAATGAAATCTTTATTTTTCATTCCCCCTGTGTATGGGTGTACAGTTGCTAAGCTAACATACATCTTTTACATTGATAGACTCAAAAAAATAAAAAGTATAGACTCTTGCATAAATCAAACATATACTACCAAATCTTGAGTCCTAATTTTTTTAATGATATTTGGTATATGTTGAACCAAAAATGTTAGTACACACATAACAGATATACAATAATAAAATATAGAATAAACTAAATACAGTTCAATAATGTTTGTTATCATCAAAACACAAATTCAAACTTCCGAAGTGCAACATTTTCTTATAAAGGACTAGGGACATAACAATGACAGTGTTTTCAAAAGAATGTAATATTAAAATTAAAACTAATACATAGAAGTAGAGATAATTACACAAATAAAAAAACAACATTTAATTTAAAATCATTCAACCAAAATAGAAATGTCATCGTAGCAGATTATGGAGTTTATGTTATCTATCACTTGAATGATTAAATGAGCTCTCTTAAAAAATCTATTAACAACATTAAAATTATTATATGTATCCTTCGAGTTCTAGTTATGCTTAAGATAAAATCTATAGATAAGTTTCCTATGGTTTCGGGTTTAGGACAAGAAGGTAGTACATTTTTCAGAGCATTGTTCGGTAGGCTTCACCACTTAGTATATTTAGCCCAATAATGGTATATTTAGTTTTTGTTGTGGTTAATTATTAGAGTTTAGGTATTCCAATTTTTAAGCAATGAAGCATTGTAGAGAATATTGTATAATACCCACAAATTTTTCAAAAAGTATAAAATTTCCTCAAAATTTCACCCCATATTATCATTCCTCCATAAAATGTCAAAGTTATTTTCATAAAATCCTTTTTTTAATTTTTAGCATTTTGATATATAAAAGTGTATCTAAAAGCGTAATAAAATATAATCATTTAATAATATATAAAACTTAAGTGTTTAATTGAAAGTTAATTAATTTTTATATTACTGTTACTATATCTAAACCTACTTACCTAAGCATACATTGGGCCAATTATTGAATTTTGCTAACCTGAGCTCCTTAATATTAAGTTAAGCTAGAATGTATTAAATGGTAAAAATGTAATATTTAAATTGTATATAAGAGAAAAGAAGGTCGGGGTATTGTAAGAGAAAAAATTCACCCGCCTACTTTAGAAAACGAGGTGAAATATCCAAACTATAGTATAAGAAATAGTAAACTTTATATAATTGCGACCACATATTTTTATGTAATTGTGATAGCATTATGTCTTTAGTTACTAGTTTATCAAGTATTTATTGCAATGACATTTTTTATAATTGTTATGAGAAGCCTAATTGAGAAAAGTGATATGGAGTATAGGCCCGCACAACTAAAGGCGAAAGACTTGACGAGGTAAATCTTAAGGCAGCTGTATAGAAGGTATCTTATATTCTCACTTTTAAAAGTTGGGAATTCGAACCCTTCCTTGAATGAGAGCTACCCCGAGATTATTTTTAATTGACTACAAACATATTTCTTATTTCTTATATTATGCTTGCATATTTCATTGAGCTCTAGCTCATCAGCTGTAGTTGTACTGCAGAAAAAGAGAAGGAGATTATGGTGCTCTAGGCAAGAGATTGACTACACTTTGTATAAATATGTTTTAGATGTACATAGAAGTCAGAATAGAAGATGTATAGATAAACTTTTAGGTATGTAAATATTATTTGAAAGTTTAATAAGCTCTGTATTTTATTCAATGCATTTTTAAAAATGTTTTCAATTATGAAATATGAAATTGAATCTTAAGATTTGAAAAACTTAATATGCTTGGATAGTTAAGATAGGCTATTTCCTACTCACTTAATCCTAATAAATGTACTTCAAAATGGATGTTAGTAAGAGATATGTCTCCAGATTCTCCTTCTTTGTTATACTCCAAATTGACTAAAAGAAATCAAAATAAGGTGTGACATATTAAAAAAAATAAAAATTAAAAATTAAAAAATTTAAAAAAAAAAAAAAGGTGTGACATATTATGTGGTGTAGAGAGAGGGAGTTGGGTTTGGATGTCCTTGGAGTGTGGCCAAACATTAGAAAAATTTTGTGCATGATGTACCTGACGACTAAGAGGGAAACTAAGTCGAATAGATTTGTGTGAGAGGAGTTAGTTGAGAACTTTAAAGTGGGTTCTAGGTTCTCTTGGGAGAGAAGCTCAATCAACTAAGAAAGAGAAAGAGAGGGAGAGAGAAAGGTGGGGGAGGGGTAGAGAGAGAGAGATCCAATAAGCATAAACTGATAACTATAAAACATACTAAAGACTCAAAGAAGAAGAGCCACCATTTCAATTGCAACAAGCAACTAAATTTTAATACTTCATTAAATGCACTAGTCATGGTTAAATGTGAGTTGCATGCATAGAGCTACTAGAGAACAAAACAGAGACAAAGACCTAAAAGACAACTAAGCTGAGCCTACCCAGTTTCTCCAATTAGGCCTTTTAGGGCAATTCGGAAATCAATTCAAGTGATCTCGGTATTCATGAACTCCGTGATACATTGGACCTCATGTGGGTGTTGAAATGCAATTTTAATCTTGTTCGGCCTCTGATATAGCTAAATTGGTAAAATAAAACACATTTTTAACCCTAGTAAATTGTCCCGGGATGCATCCTTCACATTAAAAGTCATGTCCTATTAGGCAGGGAGTTTTACAACTCCAACTATTTCATATGAAATAATGAATATAGGTTCATGAAATTGAGCTTAAATAAGAAGAAATAGAGATCAAGAAGAAAAAGTTAGGTTCATGATACATTTAAAATTTCAGTCCACAACCACAAAGGAAGAAATAAAAAGCGATAGAGTGCCAAAATATGTAACTAGCATGGACATTTTGAGTGAAAGATATTCTTCGACAAAGAGAAGGTTGTTTCATGCAAATCCGAGTGATCAAACTTCATTGTGAATGAACTAGCAGAACTGTCAACTAACACATCAACAAACTATATCATCCCAGTGTTATGACGTTAATAGCCAAATATTGTTTGAATGAAATTTAGCTTACCAGAATTTGAAAAAAAAAATCATGTTTCTAACAAGAAAAGAAACAAGTTTAATTTTAAACTAGAGCAATCTAAGAATAAAATTTATGAATTCTTAATAAATCTTAATATAGATCATAAATTACCATCGGGCCCTTAATCCGTGCCACTACGTAGTGGATGTTCAAGAAATTATTACATCAATATTCAACAAAAACTGATCTACCACTTTGACAATACACCAACACAACTCTGCAGATGCATAGCTGTCAAGCTATACAGTAAGGGTGTCAATTATTGACACGTCCCGATAACCCGACCCAAAAAATTTGGATTTGTGTTGACTTGTTTAACAAACAGGTCGTTCGGATTCTATTTTTTGATCCATTTGAAAAATCGGGTTCGGTCAGGGTCAACCCGCTAATCCAAATTTGACCTGAGTCCTCGTCTGACCTCGCCCCCGCCCAGGCGCCTCGCCTTGCACTAGCCCCTGAGCCTGTGCACTCACTCGCAGCCTCTCACTTGAGCTTGCATGACGTCTCACTGCCACTTGCACCCGCATTGTCATGCTCCTGGAGACGGGCCGTCGCCCTCTCCCACTCACGGTCGTGCCCTCACTAGCACCCGCACACTCGCGCAGTCCCACCCAATCCTACATGCCACCAGCACTCGAAGCTCGCGTCGCACCCACGAGTTAGTGGTCGGATTGGGTTGGGTCAACCCGGTAACATGATGGGTCAAGCCAGGGTCTGAATTTATGACCCGTTTACCTAATAAGTTTGGGTCCGGATCGGATCAATTGAAGGCGGGTTAATTTTGGGTTTGATCAGAATACGACCCGAAAACCCATTTTGACGCCCCTATTATATAGTGCTTCATCAAATTAAAAAAAAAAACAATACCTAGAAAGAAAAAAGATGTCATCCAAGAAACAATCACAACAGAAGAAAACCTAAGCATGTAAACCTGATGTAGGAGCCAAACAGCAATTCCAGCAAACTCTAAAATACCAATGTAACGATCAATCCAACTAGCATCTTCTGGTGCATCAACATTCCGCACAGGTGCGCTAAGGATCTTGTTTTTAGATAAAATATCTACTGCAGCAGCCAAACTAGCATCTGACGGTATCTCAATTTCTGAAAACAAATCCAAAGTAAACCATAAGTCAATGAAACTTCATCCACATAGAATCATTCATGTGCACAAATAAATGTGTGAGAAAAAAAGCTCACAATAGAACAGATGATCGTGCAACGTTAGTAGTATCCCACAATCAACCGCATGGAAAATGCCATACAAATCCGTTACATATGACCAGGTGGTCCAGGTAAGTTATGAGAAGGGAGAGTGCATTCATGACAATGATGTTTATCTACGGTACTAATATATCTGTACAATTTTATTTTAGTCTCTTATTCTTGATTCAAGGAAAGTTCTAAAAAGTGGCCCTAAGTTACATAAAGGAGTTTTCAAATAAATCGGAATGCACCCCTATTTTTCATATCCATAGATAATAATGCAACCACGTGCAAGGCAATTCTAATGCTGAGCATCCATTGGATTCACCACAAATGGAATGCATGTGCAAAATAATCAAATGTGAAGTAAAGATTGAAGTTCGGATTAATTTATTTTGCAACAGAAATGTCAAGAAAGCAAAAAACATCCACTTTATTTAAAACAAACACAGAGATTCCGGTAAGATTCTGTTTGCTTTGAAGGAATTGAAAGAAAAGAATGAAATGAAAATAGAAATGGAAACAGTAATGGACTTGAGTCAAAATTGTTTTCAATAACCAATTTGGTTAGTAAGAAATTGAGTGAAAAAATATTATTAGTTTTTTTGTTTCATCGAAAGGTCATATGATTCACAATGATGATCAGTTAAACTTTTATTCTCATTTTTCACTAGGATTGTGCAGAAAATTGCCAATAAGAAAAGGTATTTAGTCACATTTCCTAGGTAAATTCATTTTCCTAGAAACTACCTTGCAAGTAAACACCCGAAATGAAATTGTGAGTAAAATGATTTTGTATTCCCTCCAAATCAATCAAACCAAACAAAAACTAAATGAAGATACTTTGCATCAAGTTTTTGCCAAACCAAACCCCCAAAACAAGTTCGATAATGATAAATGAAGTTCTAAACTTGCTTTAAAATCACTTGAATTTTAATCAACTC
This sequence comes from Dendrobium catenatum, assembly GCF_001605985.2. Lineage (NCBI taxonomy): Eukaryota > Viridiplantae > Streptophyta > Magnoliopsida > Asparagales > Orchidaceae > Dendrobium > Dendrobium catenatum. The sequence continues at coordinate 278,476 of NW_021318614.1, read as the reverse complement.
TAAAACAAATAGATTTTCTTCAACTCAAGGATGTTTTTCTTATAACTTATTTAATTCAACTCGAAATAAGCCTCATATGTGTATATATGCATTTATGTGCTTGTGTCAATAAACATCTATATGAGTATGCATACTTGTATAAGCTCAAACATGGACATGCACGCATAAGAATATCACAAAGCACATTAACTAAATCAAATATATGAATTGCATATGGAATTATCCGACTTTAACTGCCATGAAGGATTGACATATGTTTAGGGTATTTTATATATGTTGAAATTTATTGCCTTCAAAACTTGGGTGAAAGTTTTCAATGGAGTTGTCTCATCCAATATGAATATGATGTAATACAAACATGCGAAGAGTTGCTTTGGGATTGTAACAATAAAATTGAATTTATACTTTGCTAATTAGTAACTCATGCTTCAATCAAAATAAATTCTTAGAACTTTTCCATTGAAAGACAGAGTAGTGGTAAGCCGTTACAAAAGGTTAGCAAGACAGTTTCAAGAACAACAAAAATTAAATAGTAGTTCTAATAGCTAGCAAACAGAAATCCACAGCGTAACATCAAGACATGGTCACTTAGAGTTCCTACTCACTCAATCACTCTTAGGCTTACCGGTTGAAGATGAAGCATACAATGAGAGAAATTGCCACTAGGAAGATAGTACCGAAGGTCTTTGTTGACGGAGAGGTAGTCACGAATGGAGAAGGGGTAGATCTCCCAACGAGAAGCCAAGGCGTCTTAGGCTTTTGAAGATCGATCGTCCCTGCTAAGCAATAGAGGATGCGCTTGACGTATCTTTCCACAGTCTCGTCGTATTCCCAATCGAGATCGTAGAAAGGACAGAGAAGAATGTCAATCTCCCCACGATCGCTGTAAGCGAAACCGTGATCAACCTCGGGATCGGCCATTCAACATTGAAGAGAAGGTGAGAGGGCATCGTCTTCTTCTCTTGGCTTCAAAAATTATGAGCAACCAAAACTTCCCAAGGGAGGGACCAAGAAGAGGGGCGGACAAGGTAGAGAGAGAGGGGGCGGGTGGCTTGGGTGAGAGAGTTTAGGTTAGATGGAGGACAATAAGATTTATTCCATATCTGAAATTAATTTCAGATTTTGTGTAATTTTGGAGGGAATCAATTTGAAATTGATTTCAAATTTCAAATAGAGTTTAGGGGAATTAATGAGCATTTAATGGGAGCCCATCAAGGGGGGGCCGGCGGGTTCAAGAGCGAGGGGAAGGGGTTTTATTTCCAAACTTGAAATTAATTTCAGGATTTGAATGAGACTGGGGGGAAATAATTTGAAATTTGATTTCAAATTAAGTGGTCAATAATGCCTTGATTGGGGAATTAATGGGAGAAGGCCAAGCATGAGGCCGGCAGCTTGGAGAGAGGGGGGAGAGGGATTAGGGAGGATTTAGACTCTTTCCAATCAAGAAATGACGACGAGGCGGGGAAATAATGACTCCTCCAAAATTGAATTTCAAATAGATTCAAATTTAGAAACTTTCCTTATTTAGATTTCGCAAATAAGGAAAGTTTTTGAAATTTGAAATTCAAAACTCACAAAGTCCCTCTTTAATGCTAGAGCCAAATTAGGAAACCATTATGACGATTGAAATCATCATAACGGTTGATGAAGGAGGAGATGGCCGGCAGTTAAAGGGGGAAAAGGATTTTTCGTCGGGTGGAGGTGGCTTGGGTGGTGGTTGGACTTATTGTGGTGGAGCTAGGGAGGTTGGTAGGTAGATGTGGGAAAGAACAAAAGGTGGAGAAGAAGATGAAATGACAAAATAAAATGAAGCCACGAGTCGCGGACTCTTCCAACGACTGGCGGGTAATGCACTCGCTCTCCTTGAGCTCAATCACTCTTCTCTAGCCCTCATGCAAGAAAAAGAAGAAGAAACCAAATTTCATTAATCAATCATCATCCTTTTACAACACAATGGGCCACTATATATAGTCCTCTCCACATGAAAAGAAAAGTACAAACATGCCCTCTACGCTACAATGACAAAATACTTCTCATAAAGGTAAAAATGGAAAACAACAAAAACTAAATAAAACATCATGCAAACAACAATAGATAAAACATAAAGCATGAAAAATAAAGACGCTGAATCGTGGCCGTCGATCTACGATTCTGTTGCCGGTACACGTGTCTGAATCTCTGAGCGATGTCCTCATCATTCTCCCCAGGTGGGAGAAAACTCGATCCCGTCGAGTCAGCATCTCTAGAACTCTCGTACCACTCTAATAGATCAGGATCCAATTGCTGCAGCTGGCACGACCCAACCCGACCAGAATGGATCCCGCTCGCATCGGGTCGCGATGAATGTTGAAAATCCAGGATCTAATTTTGGAATTTGCTTCAGAACTTTCTTTCGAATATTCAAACAAACAGAAACACAGAGCTGCTATAAACTTCAAATCATATAAAGAAATGTATCTACTATTTTCTTCTTTTTTTATCAAAATAATCATATACAATACAGTGCATGGCTACAGACAAAAAGAACAGAACAGAAAACCCATGACTATACAAAATCAAAAGTACAAAATACCTAATGACTGATCAGACACAGAACTGCTAATCCAAGATCTCTTTCCCTTTCCCAGAACCTGAAAACCACGCAGAAAATAAAGATGAGCTAACAGCTCAGCAAGACTACACTCACCAATCAAAATCTTTAGAAATACGCATCAGAAAATACATCAGAAATCATACAGATACTTGATCAAACAGAAATTAAACCACTGATACAAAAAAACTGAATTCCTTTCGTATCACAGAACATTCACGTCAGATTTCACAGAACAGACAGAATCGTACATAACAAACAGAATCATACGGAACAAACAGAATCGTACAAAATAAACAGAATAGTACATAACAGATGTCAAATCAGATAAAATCACATTTCACATATCACATATCCCTGACCCTGACAGAATCTCGACGGATTCTGGCCCCTTATGCCTCCCTTCCCTGACACTGACAGAATCTCAGATTCTGACCCCTTATGTCTCCCTTTGTGCTTATAGCACTAGAACATAACAGATATAAAGAATTTTTAGAACAGAACTTATTTTCTTTTTAGATTTCTCAGATTTTCCTGACACAGACAGAATCTCAAAGGATTTTGGCCCCTTATAACTCCCTTCTGATATCACAGCACATCAAAACATTCAATTTAGAAAATCGGATTACGTCAGAAAATCGCCAGCGGCATAACGGCAGTATACGGAATTTACACATAAAACACAGATTCAGAAAATTCACCAAATTATCACAGATAATACACAACATCATTATAAGACTTTCATTGTACTGAAGTAACATTTTTCAACATCCTGATAATTCGTTATTCGGTTAAAACACTGCAAAATTCAAAATATCCGGAGAAAATCTTCTAGAAAATACTCAAAACGTACAAAAACATCATCTCAGAGACATACCAAAAGTTACGCGGTAAAAAGTTTATCAGTGCAAAACGAAACCAATTATTCGCTAACGGAAACAAAATCCGAAACAGAAAAGTCGTCAAAATTATCTTTTCTGAAAATTGAGAAAGGCGGAATGTGCCTTACTTCAAGTAGGTCAACTTTCTCAACTGCAGCTACGGATGAAAACGGACAGAAGTCGCCCAAAAATCACTTTTCTTCCTTTTTCCTTCAGTTTTCTCTCTCCTGCCTTTTTCTCTCTTCAAAATATCTCATTTCCATATATATCCAACCAGATCTTCTCGGACAATCGCAAATTGTCCCGGGACGATTTGCCCTCTGGACAAAATTCATTTAGACGTGTACAGTAATCGTACCTGGACGAGTTGCTCTCTGAAAAAATTTCGTCCAAACGAACCCCAGTTCGTCCTGGGACGAACTTCTCTGTCCAGAAATTCCTTTAGAACCTGTACCGATCGTCCCGGACGATCCAACTTCGTTCGGACGAACCTGACTCATAGCTTACCCTAGGAGCTATCACCAAAGAAATGCTTCATTACATGACTCATAGCTTACCCTAGGAGCTATCACCAATCATCTTCATGCTTTGTATTGTGGATTTCCCTAAAATCCTAAAGACATGATGATGCAAATGCTCGAACTTGAGACAAAATCTTGAGTTCTTCTCTCTCATTTTCCTATCCATAAATTAGACAAATGAATACTTCTCCTTGAACACCAAATATTCAAGGAATTTCTTTCTTCCAACTTGCAATCCGCAAGTTGCTTATTGCTTCTCCCTTCTACAACTCAAAAGTTTTAGAAAATCCTCTCATTCTCCTAAACCCAAAATTAGGAGAGTGTTTATCTCTCTTTGAATTTTTGGGTGTTCAAGGAGCATTCATGAGCTTGCAACCTATAGGTTGCACACTTCTCTTCTTCCACAACTCAAAGGTCGTGGGAGACTCTTGTATTCATTCAACCCATGTTGAGTGAATCAAATGTACGCTCAAATCAATTTACTTGTTGAGCCAAAATCAACTAGTACTTTCATCCCAAGCATAGAAATCAAAGTCCTATCTCCACTTCATCCTTCCAACTCAAGTTGGAAGGGTGATTTCCTCTTTTTGAACAACCAAAAGTTCAAAGAGAATCCATGGTGGCTAGTAGTCCAAATCTACATATCACCTTCTCATATTTGCCTAACACAATTTGGGTAAATGATCTTCTCCCTTTGAACATCCAATACACAAGGGGCATCCATGAATTTGCAACTCATAAGTTGCATTTTCTCCTCTCTTTTCTACAAGCCAAAATTGTATAGAGATCCTTCTTTCTACAACTCAAAAGTTGTAGGAAATTCAATTATTCTCCTAAACCCAAATTAGGAGAGTGTAGATCTTTTTTTGAACACCAAAATGTTCAAAGATCCTTCATGAATTTGCAACCTCTAAATTGCATTTTCTCCTCTCTTTTCTACAAGCCAAAATTGTTGAGAAATCTCTCTTCCTGCACTCAAAAGTTGTAGGAAATTCTTACATTCATTTAGCCCATGTTAAGTGAATCAAAATTACACTAAATCATCTATTTGTTGAAACAAAATCAACAAGTAGTTCATACCAAATCATTTCTTGAACTAAAATCAATAAATAATTCCAAATCAAACATATGAATCAAAATCCTAACTTCCTTCCATTCTCCTAACCCAAGTTAGGTGAATAAGTTCCTCTCTTCAGATACCAAAAAATTTAAAGAACCCTTGACTTGTAGCCTCAATCTATATGTCATTTCTTTATGTTTGCTTTATCAATATTTAGCAAACCAATTATTCATCATTGAACATAAAATTTAATGATAACTCTTATTGATTTGCAACCTCAGTTACAAATCAATCACTCTTACCTATTTAGCCAAAATCAATCAGTGACCCATCTTTCATTTGCTTAATCTAAATTAAGCAAATATATCTCTCTTTGAATACAAAAAAAAAATCAAAGAGGCATCTTGATTTGTAGCCTCAAAGCTACAAGTCACCCCTTTTATCGATGGGCTCCAAAAGCCTCAAGAGAAATCTCCAAAGCTAGGCCACCAAACTATGAGTTTCATTCATTCCCCGTCGTTAGTTCCAAAAGGTAAGGAGAATCTTCCAACATCTAACTTAAAAACTACATGTTGGACATCTCATTCTTAGACCCAAACTCTAAGTATCCTTTCATTTAACAATTGATATTTCCTATGACATCTAAAACAAAACCTTTAGATGTGAAATTCATCTAATACTCTGAAGTTTATCTTATATTATTAGAAGAATTTCACAAATACCTAACTATTAGACATGTCTACCTTACCCTATTAGGTAGACATTTCTATTATTCAAACACCAAGAAAATCCCAAAACACCTAAAATTCACTTAGATTTCTTTTGATGCAATGATTAATCATCTCTCCCAAAAGGTTGGATGTTTGCATCAATGTAACTTAGGATTCATGAGCAGCAGGCTTGCCTCAAAGCAAGTAATGGCAGCTTTATGGGTTCCCCACATAACCCTTATAAGTATAAAACCCCTAAAAATCAAATAAAATCTTTAAGACACAAACAACTTAGAGAGAAACCACCTTGGTTAAGATTAAACATCATCATTCTTAAATAAAATTAAACACATTCCATAGTATGATATGTCACACATGCCACGCAAATTTAGGTACACAACCCCTTAGGCGTGTTAGAATTAGAATTTTTCTTTTTCTACGCATGTGATTGATAATTTGATATGATGATTATTGGATTATCTTCAATGTGGGTACTTGTCCTTAAGTGGATAGTGTAAAAATATATACATAATTTTTTTGCAAGTGGCTATGTCCAAAAAGAGGCACCATAAATCATAAATAAAAAAATACTTGCATTATAGCTGTTTCTTAAAATCCCTCAAGAGGCATGGCCAATAGGATAGAAGCAGAGGCTTAGCACATCAAGTGCTAGGCTATTCTGGATGTGTTTGCATGATATATATAAACTTCTCATAATCCATAATTTTGCAGGTTTGAGTTTGTTCCTTTTTCAAACATGTATTTGATAGATTTAGGATATTGTAATCAAACTTGTAGGGATCAGTTAAAGGAGGTAGATCAAGAGGATATATCTGATAAAGGTGAAGTCCAAAGTCCATTTAGAAGTCAAAAGCTTGAAAACCTCACAAGCAAGAGACTGCAATAAATATTTGACTGTGTTGTATAATAACAGATAACTCAGCTGTCAAATTGGGTTGTAATAACTTGGAATCTATAATTTACATTCATTTTATTTGATTTATAGATGAAAGCATGTTTTGATCTATTTACCTGATTGCGCAATAGAAAATACATATTTTTTCTTAGGTTTCTTCTTTTCCTTTTTTTGGGGGTGGCATGAACATGTGAATGCAGTGGACTCTTAGGATAAAACTAAGATTTTTACCTATTAAAATGCTAAGCAATCTAAAATCAAAATAGGCTTCATGATTTTCAAATATAAGAAAATTTGTATGACTCCCTTTTAAGGAAGGGAGCTATGTTTTCTAAAATTTAAATTGATTATGCATAGCTCAGTGCTCATGTAGAATAGCCTTCACTTAATAATCAGATAACCAAAAAATTGCATTTGTGAGTCAACATTCTATATATCACTCATGATCAGGCATCTTGGCCTAAAAGTCAAGTTGTAAGCCCTATCATCTAAACAAAAACAACCTCACTACTCTTCATATACATTAAGAATGTATATCATAGTTTTAAAAATAACTAGGTGGGTTAGTTGGTAGTCCTTTTCAGGCAAAGCAATAAATCCAAAAGTCGGTCTGGATATGCCTCATGTGAGGTGTAGTTTGTAAGTCTCTTTCACTTTGTTAGACTTAAGTTTAAGGCACTAGCCCTTAATAGTCCTCACCTTAGTTCTAGGATTTGAGGTAGTGGTTGATTTCAATTACCCCATAAGCTCTTACCTTCACATTTCCTCTAACACATGTTATTGGAATGTAAAACCTAATATTCTAATTAAAATTGTCAGCTTAAACAAAAATTAGATTCTAAAATATATAGCTCAATATAAGATAGTTTTGAGTACCTCTGAGTTTACCACTCAAAATCAAGTACTACTCTTCCTCCCCCTTGGCTTTCATTCCAAGAACTCGAATCAAAGTTGATCCTCTCATCCTTTGAAATTCCTAAAGACCAAACTCTTTAAACAATAATTTCATGGATTTTAAAATCAAAACTTTAGCCAATATTTGGATGATTTTCAAAAGAAAAAAAAAACTACTAGTTTAATCAAAAGTTTTCTCAAGTACCAAGCTTGAGATGTAATTAACCATAGGACTTGCCATTGGGGCATCCGTACCCCAGAATAAAATAAGCCCCATTCAACTAGATATTGAATGGAGGCGTTTTTGTTAGAATTGTAAATTTTATTATTAAGTCCATAGGGATATGATATTTTTATCCTTCGGGGTAATATGTCATCTTTCTTATATCGTATTCAATCGCAAAATATGTAATAGGCTGAGGATGGTAAAATTTCTCCGACATTATGATATGAAATTTCAAAAGTATTGATTATTAAGTATGAGTAAGAGAATAAAAATCAAAATTTGTTGTTAATTTCATGTTCATGTAATTCCTATATTTGTTATTTTTTATTCAACCATAAAAAAGTGGACGAGGCGTCCGCATTGAGTCGCGCCTCAAGTCGAGGCGGAAGTCATGCGTATCAGGGCTTACGCCTCGAACCATCCAGCGAAGCGTACGATTTTTTCGCACAAAGCGTATGCATTAGAGCGTAACGCCTCCAGGCAGTATGAGGCACCGACTCGAAATTTTTTCTTCGGTATATATATAAATACGACGCAGCCGATTCGTGTTTGTGTATTCGCGTATAGGATTAGGGCTTCCTGTGAGAATTGAAAGGCGAACTAGAGGCGAAGCCGTGAGCGAAAGAGATGAAGCCATGAGTGCAGGAGACGAAGTCAGAAGGAGACGACGCAGGAAACGAATCCAAAAGCAATAACAGTTTCGAAAGCAGGAAACGAAGCCGAAGTTGTGAGTGCAGGAAACGTTCAGGCCTCGGTTAGGTCGGAAGAGCAGGTGAGCGGTGTTGTGGCCTTAACTTTGAGGTGTAGTAAAGAAAGCTTGAATAACTCCTGATTCGGCTTTCTTTCATTCGTCCGCTCAGTACATGCTCGGTAACCCTAAAGTACATGCTTGGTACTGCTCAGTATAAGCTCGGTACTGCTAGGTACATACTCGGTACCGAGCCAGCACAGAGAGATGAGGATAACATAAACCACTCAGGATCTTCAGCCTCCTACTGCTACAAAAGAACTCAGGAATAGGGTTTGTTTGATATCGGTCAGATTCATCAATGAAATGGGATTCCATTAATGTTGTTAGGAGTCCGTCATGGATTAATATGTTACGATCTGTTGGAAGCTATGGAAGAGGACTACTTAATTCCAAGCATGTGTGAACTGAGGACTTGGATTGCTGAATGAGGAGGTTCAAAGACAACTTCAAAAATGGTTTGATGATGTTTACAGAAGACTTGGGGATTTGAGACAAGAGTTCACAATAATGTCAGATGGATTGGTCAGATATTGACATAGAAGTATTATTAAATCTTTGTAACAATCCATATGGAATAGTTTTTCTAAAATCATGGTATGCTTCAAGTTTTGTAAATGATGCACAATTACTTGTTGAAATTGTTGTGAAGTTGTTTGAGGAAGTGGCGATGCTTTAGTAGTACAAGTTGTTACTGATAATGCAAGTGATATTAAAGCTGTCGGGGAAATGTTAATAGAGAAGAGGCCTCACCTTTACTAGACTCTTTTGCTCACATTGCATTGATTTAATGCTTGAGAGGTTTGGACAGTTGCCTCAGCATAATAAGCCTTATTGAAGGCCAAATTCGTTGGTAAGTTCATATACAATCATTCTTGGGTACTCAATTTGAATGAGAAAATTCACTGACAATGAAATTATTAGACCTGCTGTTACGAGATTTGCTATCTGCATATTTAAATATTAACGAGATTCAAGGAGGTTAAGGCAACCTTTTGGAAGCTATGTTTGCTTTGGAAGAAATGGGATAAAAGTTCATGGGCAAAAAAACAAGAAGGAAAACAGGTTAAAAAAAATTGTTATGAAAGATGATTCATTTTGGCGGAGTACAAATTATGCTTTTGAAGACAACACACATTAGTTAAGGTTGCTTAGAATGGTTGATGGTGAGAGGGCCCCGGCCATGGGATTTATTTATAAAGCATGAATAAGGCTAAAGAATATATTGCAAAAGATTTGGGAGGTCAAGAAAGTGCCTACAAAGAAATATGGGATATTATAGATGAAAAGTGGGATCGTCAATTACACCAACACTTACATGTGCTGCATACTTTAAACCTCAATTTCATTATGATAAGACTTTCATGTGTGATAAAGAGGTGAAAACTGGTTTGTATGCATGTATGGACAAACTCCATTTCTGAAGAAGAATATCTCAAAGTGAATGATCAACTTGAAGGAATTTCATTCTGAAAGAATGAAATGTTTGGATTTAAAGCAGCACAAGCATGCTAAAACACATGATTCTCCTGGTATGTTTTATAATTTATATATTTATAATTTTAATTTTAATATTTATGTTCAGTCTTAATTTTCAATCAATATTCATAAAATATTTTCATTTTCATTTAGAACGTTGGTGGAGTCAGTTTGGAGATGATGTTCTGAATGAAAGCCTTTTGCATTTAAAGTTTTTAGCCTAACATGTTCGGCTTCTGCATGCAAGCGTAATTG